>NC_022013.1:87759664-87797050 GCF_000317375.1 Microtus ochrogaster
TTAGTATAATCTTGAAAACTGTAATGTTGACTAGGAAAGTCTTATGGGAGGTGTTTTTCAGAGACCCAGGCGCTGGGCCCTGCTGTGCCATTATCAAACATGTGACTTTTAGCAAGCCGTTTCTCCTCAGTGGCTCTCTAGCTGTGAAATGAACAAAATAGGTGGCCTCTGGTGACCAGGCCCAGTTAGTATCTCTAGGGCTTGATGGAAAGGTAAACCCAGGATCAGAACGTGGTTCCAGGTGTCCCAGGGGAAACTCATCTTAAGGAGGCTGTCTGAGCCCTGACGGGCTTTCCTTGCTCTAGACCAGTGGTTCTCAACCTTCCCAATAATGTGACCCTTTAATACAGTTCCTCATGTTGTGCTGACCCACAAACATAACATTATTTTTGGTACTACTTCATAGCTGTAATTTTGCTACTGTTATGAATTGTAATAAAAGTATCTGTGTTTTTTGATGGTCTTAGGTAACCCTGGTGAAATGGTTATTTGACCACCAAAGGGGCCACAGCCCACGTGTTGAGAACCATTGCCCTAGACTAAAGAAAGGCATATTCATGGCTGTACCTGTAGAACCCAACCCAGTATCTGAACCACAGATCTGAATACATCTCTGTTGAGAAGGGCAGGGCTGGAGAAGGCAGGTTGGAGGTCTTGGGAGGAGGCAAACTGCCCACAGTGCCAGTGACCCTGACCAAACAGGCCTGGTAAGCATAAAACATCCAGGTATAAAAGATATTTGTGGCATTCATTGTGGTCCTGTGACTATGGCTGGGTCAAATGGTATTTCAGTGAACATTTAGTGTGAAGTCAAGACAGACATGAGGCAAGTTTGGAGTCAGAGATTCTACTCTGTCTTCACAAAGGGAAATGCTATGATTTGCATTTCAGGACTCGGGGTCAGCCAGTCACTTCTGGCCACCCCTTGCCCAGGACGTCTCACCCCCACCTCTTCCCTCCAGTCCCTTTCACTGCCACAGGAACTCTCCTTTGCCTGTCCCCAGCAGCCTCTACTGCTGGGCTATTCCTGAGCTGCCCACTTAGAGAAGTAGCTTATTTCCTCAATCTCATTTCCAAGCCCAATGTCACTCTTCCCCCAGTTCAGTGTTTCTTAGACCTGCCTTCCTGTATTGCAATGGCCTTGTGCCCATCCCTCACTCTGGTCTTCTGTCAGCTGAAGGAGGCCTCTCCCTGGGATCTTAGCATGTGGTAGTGGGGACAAAACCAAGAGGGATTCAGTTCAGGAGCCTGCCACGGTCTCTCAGGGTGGCCACATTAGTCATGCAGAAGCAGGAGCGGCAATGAGGTTAAACCAGGACTAGGAAATCTTGCAGTAATGTTTTGTTATGCTGTGGTCTTTACTTTTGGCAGAACGCTTTTTAGGAGAGACACCCAGACACCTTATCTTAGGTGAATCAAGCTACGTAGGGTCAAGATAGGAAGAAGGTGCTCCACCAGGGACAAGCACAGGCTACCGATAAGGAAATGGAAATGGTGATCATGTTGGAGTTCCCAAAAGCTTTGCAAGACATTATAATGCCGGACTTCTATTCCTTGCTGTTCCTGGAGCTATTCTGTGCACAGTCCAACGTGCGGGGTTGGCCTCTATCACTAGCACAGGGATGCTGGAACTTGGAACAGCTTTTGGCCTCTTTGGATATGTATTTATGTCTGTCTTCTACATTCCCAGAGGGAGGTAGGAACTGCAGTTTCCTGAGTACCAAGTTTGTGCCAGGGATGGTCCCTAATATATGATGTGACTTGGCGCCTGTCATTCTCCTCAGTGAACTTGTCAAGTCCTTCTCATCCTCTCAGTGGAATGGCCGGTGATACTGGGAGTCAGTTGCAATGATGGCATGGGGAGGGGCTAGCACTAGAAGGCCGGAAACCACCGAAGGTGTGGCCATCGTTATCACCCCACTCTGCTGAGCAGGAAACTGACTTCAGCATCTTTAGCATCTTTTTTGGGGGGGTGGGTGATGGAATCTGAATTGAAATCATAGTCTGACCCTGAAGTCAACATTCTTAACCGTTGTTGATTCTTTCAGCAGATATTATTTGAATACCTTTTGTAGATCACACATGGTCTATGTCAACAGAGCAAGCAAAAGTCAGCTCTTAGTGGTGAACTTGGCAGAAGAGGGTGGGTAGGACAGGAACAAAGCAGTAGTAAGAAATAGTATGTTAGATATTAAGTCCTTCAAGGGCAATCAAATGGAAAGAGTAATAGAGGGTATTGAGAGTTAGCATATGTATTAGCATTGGCAAAGGTCTTATAGGAAGAGATGAGCCATGATACATCTGATAAATTTGAAGAGTCAAAAAAAAAATCTTTGGTTTAAATAAAGGAAGATGTAGTTAAACCAGAAATTATCAGATTACGAAGATTAAATTAGGTAAGTGGTAAACATGATCTTGGAAATGAAGCCATGTAGTGGACAGAAACTTGTGAGTAGTAGGGGACTATTAATATGATCTGAGCTGCATTAAAAGTTGGATTATGACAGTGACAGTGATATACAAAAGATGGCGAGGTGGCTCAGTGGGTAAAGGTACTTGCTACTAAGCTGGAGAATCTGAGCCTGATCGCTGGCACCCACATGCGGAAGTAGAGAACTCTTGCAAGTTGTTCTCTGACCTGCACACACGTGCAATGACCCCCACACCCTAATACATACCAAATGAGCTAAAATAAAATAAGTACATGTAAAAAAGAGTTTAGTGTATTCCCTCTGGACTAGGGGACAGCACAACCAGTGAATTGCTTGCAGGACAAGCATGAGGACCTGGGTTTATCCTCAGAAGTGACATTAAAAAAGCTGAGTATGACAGAACATGCTTGTAATTTTAGAGCCAAGAAAGCAGAAACGGGTGGATTGCTGGCCAGTTACCCTATCTACCTAGCAAGGAAGATACCATGTCTGTGAAAACAAGGAGGATGGTGTGTTCTGAGGTTGGAGCTCTTGACTACACATGTATGTGCTTACATGTACACATGCCCACACAAGGATGTACACACACAAAACAAGCAAGCATAGAAAAATACAGGGTTCCTGGTACTGACATCTTTGTCCAGAGACTAGAGTCTCGTTTCTTTGTGTGCAGCCTCTATGTGGACATGTGCTCGGGGTCTCCGCAGAAGCCTCCGATGTAGGGTGTTCTCCACCTCAGAGGCCATCAGTCAATGTGAGCTCACAGCAGTGTGACAGTAAACTTTAATTAGAAAGCTTTCCTTTCAGGTTCAGCAGAATATTGATGCCTTCTGCTCCTTCACATTTTACTTGGTAGCGTTCATGCTATTGCAAATCTGAGTGAGAACTGATAAATTTAGCGCTGATTAAACACTGAATCCCCAGGTTGTAAGATGAGGCACAATTGCTCAGTACAACTGTTTTCTCTTCCTCAAAGGGAAATGGCTTTCTAGGAAAGCCTGGTGTAAAACATATAATTTGATACAGACTTTTTAATTGCCCATGAATTCACACAACTATTCATTCTCTAGAAGAAAATGCCGGACTGTTTTGAGGCCGTCTGACATTGCCTACATGTCACACCTGAAAATCATGATAGTGGACCAGGAAGTCATCTTTGAAATGGGAGTAAGACCTGAATTTATACCTGGCTGGGAGATGAGAGTATTATAAACAAACGAGGTTAGCAGCCAGCAATTAGCCCCCGGATGTGAGGATTGAATTAGGATGCCTAAAGCAGTCCATGTGGGCAAAACAGAGCATCCCACACAGTCAAGCTCATTAAGTTACTATTGAACAACTACTATGTGCCAGGTCTAGGACAAGGTGCTAGGCTCACAGCGATGGCAAGGTAATTGTATGGTGGTTGAGCGTGTTCATCAAAATGTCACTTCCCATGAGCCAACGAGAATGCTATAATAGCCACCACTGGGATAATTCCTTTGTACTCCTCAAAGTCACACATTCTCCTCAAAGTCACTTTGAGATGCAAATGCACTGTTTGGGAAAGGGTAAAATACCATCATTCATGCTGCTGCTGCTTAGACATCCAACAAAATGTGTGATTCTTTTTCTTTGGACTTGTCTTTTGAGTACCTACCATGTGTCAGTCTTTGTTTGAATAAAACAGACATTCATTTATTGTAGTAACATTTCAATTGTATTTTAATAAATAAAGCCTGCCTGAAGATCTGAGAGTAAAACAGTCCCTCTGGTCAGCCTTACTGACCAGGTTATGGTAGCACACACCTTCAATCACAGGAGCCACAATGAGACGCACCTTTAATCCCAGTAGCCACACTAGTTGCCATAGAAACCAGGTGGTTCGTGCTCTTAATCCCAGCCCTATAGAGGATTACAAAATGGGAAGAAACAGGTCTCAAAAACCAGTCTCATTCTGAGATTCCTGGAGGCAGGATCGCCAATTCAGACTGAGGTTGAGGTAAGAGCCAGTGGCTGACTGCTTTGCTTTTTGGGTCTTCAGGTTGAACAGCAATTTCCCTCTCAGAGTTTTTATTAATTGTGATTTATTTATTTAATATAATTTATTGCTTTCAAAATATTTTCCTTTTATTGAAAGGAGAAAATGCAAAGGTGCCTAATATGAATTGAGAGGGTATCTCAAGATGGTATAAAAGAAACTATGATATATAGAGAGAAGCGGGGAGAAAGGGGGCTGACCCCTTTTATGCAGGGTTATCAGGAGCTTTGTAACAAGGTGAAATTCTAGTAAAGATTGAATTGAAAGGAAGAAAACCCACAGCAGCCATCTGAGTAGAATGGCCGGAGAGCATGGAGGCTCAGAGGCAGACGCTCTTGAAGTGATCATGGCATGTGCTAACAACGAAGGGTTCCTGGGGGGCTGGGCAACAGCAGTGGAGGGATGAGGCAGCATCAGGAAAGCCAGGTGGTAACTATCCTGGAAAATGTGAACAGGGAGCTGGGCTTTCGTGCAGCTAGGGGTTGATAAATAAGGATGCCAAAACGAAAGACAGTAGTTCATGCCCAAAGTCTACTTACTCAGTGCCCACACTTTTCTGCCCAGGGCATTTGCTGATGTTTTCCTTGCCTTCTTTTCTCTGGATTAGCTGCTTTGCAAACCAACTGGACCAGATGGAGAGCTGGAAGACACCATTTCCAGCCCTGGCTCTGCCATTTGCAACCATGTACGTTGTGAACCTTTCCTCATTTTATGGGTGAATGATTCCGTAGCCAGAGTCAAGCTTGCTAGAGCACATGCATTCTTAGTCTGTGCAATGCAGTCTTTAGGCATTCCATTCAATTTGTTCTCATTCCCTAGACTGATGTCTTTGTTATTAGAGTAGATATAGATATTGCTGGTGATGGTGGTGATAAGAGAGAGGCAAAGTGATGTCAGAGATGGTGATAGACACAGCAATGGTGATGGAGATATTGGTGGTGATGATGATGGTGGTGATGATGGCAATGATTGATGGTAGTGATGGTGATGATGATAAAGATGGTGATGGTAATATGAAACTAGTGGTAATACTAGGGGTGAGTGTGCTGGATGAAGTCAGAGGAGGCAGCCATGTTGGTATTGGTAGTCATGGTGATGATGATAAGGGCAGCAGAGCATGCATAGGTGCAAGCATGTAGTTGTTACTCTTAGTTTCTCTGAATATTTATTACCCAATTGGAGCAGGGTTTACAATATCCACTGGAGTCCATCTCCTGCTTCTCTATGATCCTGGCCTCCTGTGGTTTCACTTCTTTCTGTAGAGTATTTCCCTAGGTCTGACCTCAGAATCATCCTTCCAAATGAGCCTCAGCACCATTACATCTACTTAACTGGTCCTTGCTTCTCTAGTGTACATTATGTGTGATTTTCTCATTAAGTACTAAACACAGCCTGATGAATTAGATACTGGTCTCATGCTTGATTAAAAAGTAGGGAAACCAAGGCCAGCTGGATTGTGACTGAAAAAGCAGGGGATAAGCCCGGACTCTCTGAATATGGCGGACAATGAGGGTTGCTGAGAAGCCAAGGACAATGGCACTGGGTTTTGATCCTACTTCTTGTTCTGTCTTTGTGGGGCCCTAGCCAGTTTGGATGTTCACCTTCCTAGACCAGGATGGAGGGGAGAGGACTTTGGACTTTCCACAGGGCAGGGAACCCTGACTGCTCTTCAGACTTGAGAGGGAGGGGGAGAGGAGTGGGGGGAAGGCGGGAGGCTGGGAGGAGGCGGAAATTTTTTTTTCTCAATTAAAAAAAAAAGTAGGGAAACCAAAGGTTAGAAGGTTAACCTACACCTGGCAAGTGCTTGAGTCAGACAAGTTCCAGGAAGGTTTTAGTGAACCCCAGAATTAGACTGTGAGACTGTTAGGACACTTTCCACTTGCCAGGAACATGGCAGAGAGACTCTGAACACTGACATGAAAAAGTAAATCAGGCTGACAGTTCAGGAGTGAACTTGGTGGGATCTGTTGTGGAATATTAGGTTAGGATGTGTTATATTCGTTTATGCTGTGGAATATTTGTTTAATGATGAAAAGATGTGTTGCATTCTTTTATGTTGCACTTGTTTAACTCTGTGAAGTTGTGCTACTTTGCCTGTCTAAAACATCTGATTGGTCTAATAAAGAGCTGAAGGGCCAATAGCAAGGCAGGAGAAAGGATAGACAGGGCTGGCATACAGAGAGAATAAATAAGAGGAGGAATCTAGGGAAGGGAGCGAGGACCAAAGAGCAAAGAAAGGAGAAGGAGAGGAGGGCACCAGGGGCCAGCCACCCAGCCACACAGGCAGCCACGGAATAAGAAGGAAGGAAAGACATATAGAATAAAGAAAGGTAAAAATCCCAGGGGCAAAGCATAGTTAAAGAGAAACGGGATAATAAGTTAGAAAAGTTGACTAGAATCAAGCCAAGCTTATTTATTTGGTAGTTGGGTGGGAACCCCCAAAGAGTTAAAAACAAAACAAAACAAAAACACAACAATGACAGAAAACTACTACAGGCAGCAAGTGCTTAATACACACTAAACTCCTTTTCATCTGCTCAGAAGTGAAGTCACACTAAACTCTTTAGCTGGCAGTGTGTGTTAGTTTTTAAAGTCTAGTGTTTTATCAAGTGTTACAGTGTGAATCTGGAATATTCCTCAGTGGCTTCTGTGCTAAAATTTTGTTTCCCAGTCCAGCACCAAACAGAGGGTGGATATTGCGAGCTTCCTGACGTCATCACTGGATTAATCTACTGATAGGTTCTTAGGTTTTTTTAGGTGGAAGGGGTATTGGGAGCTGGTGGGAACTTAGGAGGTGAGTCCCAGTTGCATGGAGGACTGCTTGGGGACCGTATCTCATCCCCAACCCTCCCCTCCTTCCCCTGCATTTTTTGTGTCTCAACCCCATGAGGTGAGATGGGGGAGCTTCGCTCTGCCATGCCCTCTCCACTATGATATTCTGCCAGTCCACAGACCCACAGTGATGAAGCAAAGCAACCCTGCAAATTACAGCACAAACCCTGACCCTGTGTATTAAAATAACCCATTCCACTTGGGCATTTTGTCACAGCCCCAAAAGGCCAATATGTTGGTGTAGTTAAGATTCTCAGAAACATTTGTTGCATCAATGAACAAAGCATCCCCCCAGCAGAGTTTGTTGATAAAACGTGACAAAACATTTATGGATGGCTCAAGAAGCGTCTTGCTTTGTATATATTGTTTACCATACACATAGAGCAAAAAGCTTTGTAAGAAGACAGCAGGAAAAAGCTTGTTCTGAAGGCCATCTCAGAGTAGATATTAAAAATGGCCTAGCGTTGTCCTGTGAAGGCAGAACCATCAGACTGCCCACTGCATTCCCTGCCTGGGACAGGAGGACAGCAGTGGTTCTCTTGCCTTTTGCCTGCCGCTTTTGACCCTTCTCTGAGAGGACAGCCGTGATTCCCAACAAGGCTGGCAGTCTGGAAAGCAACCAACTCCTGAGGGGACCGGCTTAGACTTCAGTGAGTCCTGAGGACTCTGGCGTGCGTGCGTGCGTGCGTGCGTGCGTGCGTGCGTGCGTGCGTGCGTGCGTGTGTGTGTGTGTGTGTGTGTGATGTTTTGTTTGTTTGTTTTTAACAACTGATAGTGTCTGCATACATTCTCCCTGGGTTCCAATGCCTTTGCTCCTTTCTAAGTTTTTACTACTTTGCCACCTCTCCACGGCTCCAGTTTTACCTTGAGGTAAGAGGAAGTCTGCTGAAGGGTGAAACAGCTTCCGGCCTTGCCAGTTAGGATGAGAAGAAGACCCGCAGATCTCTCCCTTCCAGTGTTCCCTTGGCCAGGCCACAGGCAGCAGGCTCAACTGTATGGTACCCTCACTGACACGCGGGCTCAGTTCTGCAATAACAAGACCATCTGGGTTCTTAGGTCTCCTCCTTCCTTCCTCAGCCTCTTAGGCTTGGAATTTACAAAACAAACTAAACAAAGCTCCCCTGCAGGAGGAATGGCAGAATAATTAGACCTTTATTAGGAAGGGAAACCCTTAAGAGAATTATACTTCAATATTCAAGTCTCCTTTCCTACAAGGAAGATATTGATAAACAGCCTCGGCCACTCAAGAGACTCCGCTCTGGCTTGGCTCCTGGCCCAACCAACTGCTGGTGCCTCACAGCCTGGCTGTGGACTGATGGGGCATATTGCAGAAACATCTCAGTGGATCCGGTGCTTTCCCAAGCCTTTGAGGAGAATGTAGCCTCAATTGAATACAATTTAGCACAATTTATTACAATTTAACACATCTTCCTTCAGGGATGACATTTTGAGGGTCTTCATAATGCCAACCATTCACCAGTCACATGGTGACTTTCCAGGGACTCAGCAAGGTGCGACAGGAAGAGGCTGAGGGGGCTAATTTTGCCCATTCTCAGCTGGGCTCCAATTAGCAAGGGTGTTGTGACATCTATGAAGAGCTTAAGAACCAAACAAACTACTTTGCTTTCTCTTCCGGGAAAGCAGAAATAGTGGGCCAAAGCCTGTTGTGTCGTGGCTGGGTGCAGGCTGCCATGCCATTTTAAGCAAACACTCATTGTGTATCTGCCCTGTTCCAGCCTCAGCATAGCTGACAGGGAGAAGTGGAGCTGGAGAAAGCTGCTGCCCTCAGGGACATCCCTCGCTGGTAGGCAAGACAGAGAAACACCGTGAGCATTAAATGTACTCTGGTGGATGCAGATGTTAGCTGCCTCTCTGAGTACTGGTGACCTAGAGAAGATGACCTCTTCCTACTTTTTCCCTCCAAAGCCTCAAACAAATGTTCTTCCTGACTTCACACCAGAAAGTCCAGGCCCTAATTCTAACCTGGGAGCCACTGGACACTCAGAGCTTCAGGAATTGGGGGACTGTTTCAGTTTTCCTTTGGCTTCCATAGTGGAGAGCAAAAAAGGAGCAGGCGTGATCCAATCACCTTGCCAATCACCAAGGGTTGCACATAGCCCGATGGCAGGTTTGGATTTCAAAGAATCAGAAAGAGCTTCGTATATGAGTCGGATATCTGCCTGGGAAACCTGGATCCCATTCTCCACCGTGGCAGCCCGACAATGTCACCCTGTCCTCAGCCATAGTCCTTAGTATGGGCTCAGCATACACAATGTTTGTCCTTTCTGGAGCACTATGCTACTCTTTAATTTAACTCAGCCACTTCTTGACTTCTGCTGCAAGGGGGGGGGAGATACCAGATACAAGGAAAAGGTGAGCGCGTGCGCGCGCTCGTGTGTGTGTGTGTGTGTGTGTGCAAATAAATGGGCGTGAATGGTGTACTGTACATTGCAAAATGCATTCAGACAAATGGATGAGATGGAGTTTCAATAAAAGTCTTGCTGGGCTCCTACGTATCAGAGTGGCTACCACCTCAAAAGTCTCAGAGCTACAAGTAATATGCCCAGAGGCCTGAATGGTCCAATGCCTGTAATAAATCACATAGCCTCAAAAGCTTACACATTAAAAATGTGATTATTTCAGTCAGTCATTCCTAGTATGTGTTTCTCCTTGAACAGTTCATAAATAAGTCATATATACACTTTATAAGCAAAGGCAAATTGGCCATCTTTCTCTGTTTTCCTTTACCCAGTAGTCTTGGTAAGAAGAAGACGAGGGCTGAAAAAGAGAAGCCATTTGTACTCTTATATGCAAGGTCTATGTGGTTCAAATGATTCTTTTAAAACTCTTTTGAAAAGGTGCCTGTGGCATGTATGGGACCCAGGTGTGCACATGCTATAGCATATGCATGAAGGTCAGGGTCCAAACTCAGATATTGGTTCTCATCTTCCACTTTGTTCAAGAGAGTCCCCTGTTTGTCACTGTGCGTAGCAGGCTAGCCAGCCAGAACATTCTACTGAGTCACCGGTTGAGCCTCTCTCCTCACTGTAGGAGTGCTGGGGTTCTAGAGAGTGTCCCTGATCTACACAGGTTCACACAATCCCAACTCAGGTGCAGGCTTGGCAGCAGACACTCTATCTGCTCTGAAACCGCCTCAGCCCCTTCAAAGCGTCTAGCCCATCTGACCCGCTCCAGCTTGACCTCCCATTCTGAGTAGGCTCAGACTTCTGTTCTGAGGATTCTGGCTACCACCCAGGGCTCCAGTAGCTATGTTTACTTCAATAATCTGTTTTACGATGATCAAGAGGGTGACAGTGACACAGGAGGAAGAGAGCATTGTAGATATTTCTGTTTCAAGGTGGCATTCTCTCTGCTCCTTTCTCTAGAGAGCAAGGATCAAAGAGATTAATATTGCTCAAGTTAACAATACCTCTGGAGCTCCCTCCACAAAGGCATATCAGACAGCCCAGGCTTGAGTGAAAGTGTTTGTGCCTTGGCAGACATTGACCTAGCCACTAAGATGGCTAGTCTGGGCCTTAGTTTTGTATCTAAGAACATATAAACCTACCACACACAATAGTCTTTAAAAAAAATCAGAAAATGGATTTACCACAAGTACCTGATATAGTCAATATTCAATAGCCAATATTAGTGTGGCACTTTAAGAACTAATTAATTTATTCTTTTTCGTTGAGAGATAGTATTCAGAGCAGCAAGTTAATTTACCATTATTTATTTTTAGTAAACCAACCCTTTATTCTACTCATTTTAAATGTTAGTGATTCTGATGAAAAATAGGATCAAATATAAAATGAAAAAATCGGATAAATAGAAAAAAATTTCAGAGATAAAATGAAAAATTAAATGGTGATATGTGAGCAAGGAAAGGATGCTGGGAGATGAAGAAATGTTAGCTGGAGGATGGGCTTTGAGACTTCTGTGGTCTCTGAGCATCTCAATATCATCACTCCTGTCTTTTCAAATACTCATCAGGTCATTAGGCATCATTTGTAATACTTAGTTACACCAGAGATAACGTCAAGCCATGAAAGCAGCCAGGCAGCTGTTGGCCTTGCTGAAAAGATATGGAGCTTAAACTGGAGAGAGAGCTATGCACGTAGATGGAGAGGAAGTGAAAGAACAAGGCCCAGCCTTCCACAGGCAAGAACGAAGCCCAGATGTGAACTGCAGAGAGCCGCATAACTGGGCACAAGAAAAGAAAGGGGAAGGGTGGGCTAGGGAGGGAGGCTCCCAGAAAGCCAAAGCCAGAGTTTCATGGGAGAGGAGATGATTGACATTGTCAAACCTCCCAAAGGTCAGGTAGGATACGGGCTGCAAACATCTAGCTCCATCTGGAAAGAATGACCTTTGGTATTGCAAAGTGTTGGTCATGTCTGAAGGGCTCACATCTTCGGAGCTGTAGCCAAGTGGCGGGGCGTGAATTTAACACGTGTAGGGTGCTGGGTTCCATCCCCAGGACACACAAAACACACCATCATCTGACCCAGCACTTCTGCTTCCAGGAAGTAAATTTTAGAAAGCAGGTTAAACTTTTATTTAGAGAAATAAACATGAACACCATAAAAAAATCAATAGCAGGCTACTGACAGAGAATTACAATAAATATCTTACACGGACAGCAAGAAGAAATAAGGTAAACAATAGCTCTCTAGATGGTCAAATGGTATACAGTCTTAAAATTTAAAATTGCGTTTTAAGTAAACTTTCAAAAATAGAATTCATACAGAAAAATGCACAGATCATAAACATGTTGTTCTATGAACTCATATACAGAGACTATGTCCATAACTACCACCACAGTAAGAATTAGAACACAGACAGCACCTAGAAGTTTGTCTCCTGAGGCCCCCAGACTATGATGCCTCTCTCCAAAGGACCCAGTGTCATGCTGTTTGTTATCAGGAATTCAGTTAGTATAGTTGAAAACTACATACATGGAATCACTGTATCTATCTGATCACATATAATCCCCAAACAAACAATAACAACAACAACAGAAAGGAAAGAACGGGTCCATTCAACCATCAGCAAGTGTCACCCCTGACCCCCACCCCCATCTCACCAAATATCAGCCAAAATCTTATTTAGGAACAAGTGTTTCTTTAATTTGTTTTCTTTTCCAAGATCTTTACTACTGTTCTCCATATAGCTGAGCCCTCACCCCATCTTCCTCAGGGGTTCCTGAGGCCCAGAGATATGGATGCCAATGAGGCCAGGTGACAGTGGTTCCTCACTAGGGGAAAGGGGACTTCTTCCCTCTTGCAGATGAACCCCAGGCCCAGTGTTGCTGTTGGTTGCTGGGAGACTGTGAAGTGCATCCAACAGAGTGATATGGAGGGGCACAGCATAGAGAAACATCTGGTACCTGTCTATAAAGAGAGGTCCAGAAGGTGTATACATGGTGTTCAGCCCAGGGTGCACTGCTGGGTATGGTAGAGGGTTGGTGAGGGATGGGAGAAAGGAGGATCTTACGCTGGAATTGGCTGCCCGTGTAGCTAGTCCTCCTAGTGATCCTTAACATCTGGAGGCACTAAGTACCCTAAGTACAGCTGTGCTGCCTTTGGATCTTTGCGTTTAAGCTGGCTCATACTTGGGACACTGCATGACGGGTGAGGTAATTAGGATGTTTGGTTAGGGTAATTGCTCAGGCCCTGGTGAATATGTGAAGCTCTGCCTCCTGCTTTCTTTGCAGAGACCTAGAATCCCACGGACCTGGGGTAACACTAATCCTGACCAGGGGAGCCTTGTGGAAGAAATGTCTGCCAGTGTTTGAGGGTTATAGTGAGAGAACACTGGACCACAGCTCAGAAATGCTGACCTCTGGGGACCTCTTCTAAGGGATTTGGGATCCTCAGCATTTGCCCAATGCCAACCCCAGGAACCTCTCCTGGTTTGTCAAACTTCTGAGGCTCCTCAGAAGTGATGTGGAACCATGTCTGCAAACGGGTGTTGAGACACACACGCTCCCTGTTTGAAGAGACTGTTTTAATCTTGTGCACAAAGGATACTAGAGAATACTACAAAGGAGAATGGAGACGTGATGCCCTTCCTAGGGGCTACGCTGGGCAGAGCGTCTCCTCCAGGAATTTTTGTGGGCCATGAAAGATGTGAACAGGTGTGATGGAGTCATCTGGTGGACACAGGATCAGTGTGTGTGTGTGTATGTGTGTGTGTGTCTGTGTGTCTGTGTGTCTGTGTGTCTGTGTTGTCCTGGGAGATGAGTGGGGATCAGATTGGCCTCATCAGAAAGTTTGATATGAGCTGTGGGAGCCAAATGAAATGGAAGCTCCTTTAATCATTCTTTATTGGGTCATGCTGGTACCTTGACTCTTGTCTGAGATACAAACTCTCACATTCCCTCCTGGAAATGTACAACCCCCTCAGGGGTGGATAAGTGCATTGGAGCAAGTAACTAGAGCTTACCTCCTGTGCTTTTCCGTTTTCCAGGGAAAAAGAGACACATGACAACAATATCTAGAATGGGTTAACTTTTTGGGATTGCTCATTGTTCTAGAAGCATTGAATCCCCTGAAAGTTTTCTCATGAAATTATTCCCCGGTAGAACATTGATTAGTAGCTCAGAGTTTGCCTTTTCATATACATATTATCATTTGCTTCTCAGCACTCCATGACGTTGTCAGGGAGATTCTAATATCACATTTTCATAACGAAGTGGCAGATACAGGTTAATTTTAGAAGTCTTGATGATATCTAATTCTTCTTACTAATTTTACAGCCATAAAAGAGAATTTCAGTATTACCCCTTTCATCACTCTGGTTCTGTTCCCCACCACATGACTAAAATTGGGCTTTGGAAAGCACAGTTTGGCCCATGGATTCTTGCGTAGCCAAATCGCATAGAGGCTTTTCTGTTCATGTGTTTCATCTCTGAATAGTATTTTATACAGCCAAGTAGTACTTTATATTTTAATAGTCTCTTCTCTTGGATTTGACTCACTGCCCTCTTCATTCTCTTTGCACATTCTGTTTCTTCTCCCCTTTTTATACCAAGGCCTCTTCTTTCTCTGATCTCTGAGTGCTGGGGCCCCTAGGCTCAAGCCCACATCCTTGTGATACCCAAGCTCAATACTCTGAAAGCCACCCATAGGACGATGGTTCTCACACTGTCATGTCCCCAGCTTCTGTCCAAAGCTCCAGACTCCTGGGTATAAGATTTGGATGTTCAATAGACACTTCAGACTTACTGTTTCCAAAACAAACAGTTAATTCTGCCTCACAGGAACCCGAATTCTCTCCTCCTCCTCTGTTTTTATCCACCCAAATGAATGCCATTTCATCCATGAAATTTGAAAAGCCCAAAATGTGGAAATAAGCAAATGAGCAAACAAGTGAAGTCATGCTTTTCCTCCCAGTTTTTGATCACGTCTTTCCCTTGATCCATTGTCTGACTCCTCTCACTCGCTACCTCCCACAGTCCCTTCCTCCTCTTTATTCACTGTACTCACTGGAGTTTGGGGGTTGTTTGGTGTCATACGATCATGGTGTCTGGTACATCAGCCATTAAACACATGTGAAAGTCATTTGTATCTTTGCCTCTTCTGAAATTGATCAGTGCCTGAAAGAGTGTGTAGGTATGCAAGACAGGCATCAATCAACAAATACAGTAACATTTTTGCTAATTTTAAAATGGTCAGTTCTTCCCTACAATTTTTTTGTTTCTGCTAAAAAAAAAAAAGACAGAGCAAGGAGCCATGAAATTTGGCAAATCAAGTAATAAGTGCCAATGCCATGTTAGTTTTGAATGCATAGGCATTTCCAACTATAATGATCATATTATCGACAATTATCTTAGGGCTCAGAGTGACTTAGTGAAGTCGTGCAATTACTTTCTGGTTCAACCAAGAAAACAAGCAAGTCTTCCAGCTTGGAGACCATCACCACGATTCAGAGACCCATGAGCTGCAGAAGAGGCATGCGTCTTCTCTGAGACACCCTCATAGGGTGGACCTGAAACCAGTGTGGTGCCCTGTCATCCCCTTTTAGATAACTATTGACTCCTAGAATCCATTCTCGGAGGAAGAATAACTCTACATGTTAAATACCGTATGCATGTTGAAAGTGGTTTCATAGTAGGTTGAAATTCAAGACAGGGAATTTTCAGGTTAATTACATACTTTAGGGACATGCCAAGGTTTCATAAACACATGATGGTACCACTAGGAATTCCTGGAAATATAGACATTTGCTGACTTTGGGTTTGACATGGACTATACATACTTTATTGAGGGAAGTGAGATAAAAAATGGATGGTTGATTAATGCATTTTAATTCACTATGCATTTATACCAGAATTTTAGTCAAGGGTCAGATTTTTTTAGGAAACTTGGCTATATTTTTTAAGTGGATGATTTTATATTGGAGTTCAGACATAAAATTTAAAGATATCTGTTATCTCTCTGGTCTTTTCGACATGAGCTGCTAAAGAGGGAAGGATTCTTAAAAGCTTTTTTTGTTGGAAAACTTTCAAGAGCCTATTGATTGGGTCTCACTTTTATGCATCCGAATCATTACTTTCAGGCCATCAGAACACAAATAAGCGAGGGCACCAGCAGAGTTTTCATCTCGCTAAATGGGACACATAGAAAATTATGTTACTTAAAATTATGCTGACTGTAGGGAGACAGGTTTATGGCCAAACTTTCATGTCTAGTTGATGACAAGACATTAGAGCACCAGCCACCAGATTCCTAGCCATCCTTCACTTATATGGAGAGTCTGGACGGCTCTTTGATGGTGAGGTTCAGGAAGGCATGAAGGAGACAGCAAGGTGCTTAAACCAGGGTAGTCAGGGAGTTACAGGAGACATGGCCACCTGCCATGTCAGCATGGAGAATCTCCCTTTCTCTGGATGATGCACATTTTAGCATACTTATCAGCTTTTCCAAGACAAGTTTTCACATCTCTGCTAATTAGACCTCTTTTGAGGAACCTGGTCACACCTCTTTGGGTTAATTATCACGCTATACTGAAATGAGGTCTTTGCTTTTCCAACTTTCCTACTGAGAGCAAGTATCAGTGTTCGCTATCCGCTACGACTTCAGCATTGCTGATAAGATCCATGGATGACACAAATCCACGATCAAGACTCATATATGCACATTGATAACACACCTATCAGCAGCACTTAATACTGACAGCGAAGTTGGCCGAGTGGTCAGGAACAAGGCAAACTTTGGGAGTTCTTGTGGAGCCAACAGAAGTAAAGGCTGAGCAGAAGGAAGATGGGAATGGGAAGTAGAACCATTGCTGGGGCCTGAGTGAAGGGTAAACGGCAATATTTGGGCTGAGACAAACTGGGTGGTACTGAATGGAGGGGAACAGTGGTCGTTCTTGATTGTGCCTCTGGTTTTTATCTTGGAGTTGTGACTTTTACTCTAAATTTCCCTTTGAAGTGCAGATTTTAATGTTTATTTACTTATTCATGTGTATTGTGTGGGCATGCATGTGCCATGGAGAATATGTGGAGGCCAGAAGGCACTAAGGCCAGTCATTTCTCTGTTTTCATCATGTGGGTTTCAAGATTGAACTGAGGTTGTCAGACTTGGCAGCAAGTACCGTCACACACTGAGGCATCTTGCTGGCTCCGTGGTTCTTGTCCCCCTGTTAGGCTCATCCACGCAAACATTACAGACAACATCTGAACTTTCCCAGAAGACTTTCATCATCATCACACACTACATTCTTCCTCTTTTTCTCCTCTGTGTGTGTGTGATGAAAATGTATATGTGATGTGTGTGTGTTGTTCATGATGTGTATGTGTGTGTTGTTTGTGATATGCATGTGTGTAAGGTATGCATATTGCTTGTCTGTGTGATATATTATTTGTATGTGTTGTACAAGTGCTATGTATGTTCCTTGTGTGTGTGTGACATGTGCTTGATATCTGTTTGTAATTTGTGTCTATTGTTTGTGTACATGATATATACGTGTTATGTGTGTGATGAGCTTGATAACTGCATGTAATTCATGTGTGTTGTTTGTGTGTGATATATCCGTGTGTGTGATGAGTGTGATACATGTGTATTGTTTATGTGTGTGATATGTGTTCATGCAAGCGTGCATTGTTTACTTTGTGATTTGGGTTTGTGTTTTGTGTGTCTGCGAACATATGTCTAATGTGATATGTATGTGCATGTGTGCAATGTATCTGTGTTATGTGTGCAATATGTTATGTGTGTGATATGTGTTTGCTGGGTGTGATTTGTGTGTGATGTATCTGTGATATGCATATATGTGTGTTTTATTTGTGTGTGATGTGTGTTGCTTGTGTGTGTGATGTGCATGTGTGTTTTGTTTGTGTGTTTGATATGTGTGAAGGCATGTACATGCACATGTGTGTGTATTGTTCTGGCAATGATTTTTGCCCGAAAGAGGGTTTTATTTATTTCATCACTTCAACTTCACCTATTTTGAAACAACTAACATGTTTTCTCCATCTGCACTGTTTCAGTTTTCTTTGTTCTATTGCTCCCTTTCAGTAATTGTATTGCCCAGAAAAGATAAAATTATAGCACAGGGGAAAATGCTGGAAAATAAAATTTAATTATTGTTGTTTCCATTTTATAAAGCAGAGAGAGAAGACATCTCAAAAAAGACTAAGGTGATGTCGGCTAATAACTAGTTGCCACTCTGGAGAATTCAGAAAAGGGTAGGATGCCTCTGATGTCTTCCTTGCACACACCTAGCAAGTGCCTGGCTCATGGACAGGTGAGAAAAGAGGCGTTGTGAAGGAACTTAGTTCTGAGTGAAAAGCATCATCGTGTGCAGTCCTGGGACAGTCGGAGAAGCTAGTGGATGGATGGATGGATGCTGTGGAGAAGAATTAGGCTGGATCCCATGTTCTGTGTCAAGACAAATTGATCTCTTTGGGGGCCCACGTCAGTGACTCCCCATTTAAGAATTGGGCAGTTAGTAGCTACGGTTATTCTATAGAAATTCTATAGAATATATTAATGAGCACAGTCTTCTATTCAGCTTTCCTTTTCTGCTGCCTAAACTTAATCTAGTAACTCAGTTGAGTTATGCAAAAACATGAGTTGCCGCGTTCTGACTCTACTTTTCAAACCACAAGCTGAGGGGAGAACTGCAGAGATGGAGCCTGAATATGTTGAATGTGTGCTCCTGTGTTACAGCCAGGGACCCAGAAGGGAAGATCTGAAGGGTCAGCTGGGGCCACCACCACTTTTGTAAAGGTTTTAGCGAACACTGCCAGACACCGGTGGGGAGGAGGAGAAAACCCCAGGCTGGGCCTGGCCTTCACGGGAAACCAGGACTTTGGGTAGTCACCGGATTGCCTTCTGTACATTCCTCCCTCACACCTCCTGGCTGCCGGCACAGAGTAAGCATAAAATATCCTGTAACGCTTTAGAAATAAGGCTTATGGCAGGCCAGGTGGAGCCGGCACTAAGATTACATCTACTCAGCAGACAACTATTTAAGGTCAGCTGAGGTAACACTAGCTTCTGTCTGAGAGCCAACACATCCTGCCAATTAGGCTCAAAACAGTAAGTACCTTTTTTTTTTCTTCCAAAAGTGATAGCTCATTTATTAATGCATTGATTTGAGCCAAAATGTAAATAATCCTAAATTATGCATGGCTTGCGGTAAAGGAAAGTTTTCTATTTTAAAATCTCCCTCCATAGACAATGAAGAAGACCCTAAGAGAGACATACCTGGATCTAAGCTACATGGGAAGTAGAAAAAGACAAGATCTCCTGAGTGAATTGGGAGTGTGGGGATCATGGATGAGGGTAGAAGGGAGGAAGGGAGGGGAGCAGATAAAAATATATAGCTCAATAAAAACTATAAAAAAGAGAGAGTCTTGCCGGGCGGTGGTGGCGCACGCCTTTAATCCCAGCACTCGGGAGGCTGAGGCAGGCTGATCTCTGTGAGTTCGAGACCAGCCTGGTCTACAAGAGCTAGTTCCAGGACAGGCTCCAAAACCACAGAGAAACCCTGTCTCGAAAAACCAAAAAAAAAAAAAAAAAGGAAATGGGGATTTAGAAGAAAATCAAAAATAAAAATAAAATAAAATCTCCCTCCATTCAGTAGCATCTTCTTTGGACTATTCTTGTTTGGTGTTTATCCTTTGGCCATACATCCATTTTTGCTTTGTTCCTTTATTTATTTTTTTAAAAAAAACAAACAGAGCAGAGATGGTTTTCTAGCAGGGTGGGGAAGCCACACTTGTGGCACTGGTCCGTGTGTCAGGCAGATGAGCTCCCTTGTGCTGTCTTTGAATCCATTAACCTTGATCATTTCACACTAGAAACCTATGTATGTTCATATCAGGCATCACTGGGTTCTGCAGAACAACTTCAGTATTTGCTTGATTTGGGTATTTATGGCAAGTGGACCATTTCAGCGGGTGTGTTAATACGAAATATAAATTACTAAGCAATGCAGTCCCAAGATTCTCCTGGAACCCCTCCTTGCTGCTGACCTCCTACTTGACATTTTCCTCGGTGGTGGAGCACATCCAGCTGGCAGCCTCCGAGGGACAAGTCTAGTCCCTGAATCAGCCCTGATGTTTACCCCAAAATTGCTTGACACCAGGACCTCTATGTCAGAGGCTTAAGCAAGAGCACTCAGCAGCTGTTGGCACAAGTTGGCAGAGGTCTGACCTTCTGGGACACATAGAAAGGCAAGGAGAGAATTAGACTTTTAGTAACTCCAGGGATGAGCCCCCCCCCCAAAAAAAAAGAACAGAAAAGAAAAAAGCTTATCTCAGACTTAGGGAAACATCTTGCGGTTATTTTAAGGGGTGCAACTGCAGTCAGAGAGTCCACAAGGATAAATGAACCTGCTGATGCAACTCCCAAAGTAACTTTGGCTCTCATTTCCCCCTGCCACCAAGATTTGAGGACATCCTGGGTTGCGTTTGAAAAGACCAAAACACTTTAGCCTTGAGTAGAGGAGGAAGCTTCACACACTGGCCGATGATAGATGAACAGTTCCATCAGTCTTCTCAAAGACCAGCTTTACGATTGGGGGCCTCCAGGGCTCTGTGGAGAGCAGAAAAGCCAGAGCATCACAAAAGGAGATGGCCATTGATGGGATGAGGTAGCCAAGGGACAACCTCAGGGAGGTCTGCTGGGGAATAATCCTTCTGTGCACTGTGAATATATATATTTCTCTCAATGGTTAATAATGAACTGATTGAAAGGTGACCAGGCAGGCAGTATAGGCAGGGCAGCGAATCTGAGAATACTGGGAAGAAGAAGGACAGAGACAATAGAGTCACCAGCAACTGGAGGACAGAGAAAGCCACGAGTCATATGGCAATACATAGATTCATAAAAATGGGTTAAGTTATAAAAGCTAGTTAGTGATAAGCCTGAGCTTTTAGTCGAGCATTTATAGTTAATATGAAGTTTCTGAGTGGTGATTTGGGACTGATGACCAGGAAAGAAAACTCCACCTACAGAGGTCATCTTAGTTAAAGACATTTTGGCAAAGTTCTATCAAAGACCTAGTCTCTGAACTGAGGCAATACCAGAAAGTCAAGAAGGGGGTGGAACAGAGAGAGGAGGCATTATATAGGAAGGGAGACAGCCTAGACTCCCAGCAAACCTAAACCCCTCGTCTTTCATCCCTTGGCCTGGGGAGGCAGTCCACAAGGAGAGAGGATGCTTTCATAATGTGATAAGTTATCTTAAGGATGCATATAAGGTGCAAGCTCTTCAGTCTTGTGCCTCCAATACTCCTTGCAACCTTGAATATTTCTGCAGTTTGGGACATCAACATCATGGCCTTTTGTGTCCCCTGCCAGACAAGTCTGAGGTTCTGGGGTAGTTTAGGAGAAAGTTTGGGGCTCTTAGATGTCTGGATTTGGTGAAAATGTGGAGAAAAAATGCCACTTCACATTATGGTGGAAGATCAAGGTGTAAATGCTAGTTCTGGCGTTGTCTAGAATTTAGAAGGCTTAATGCCTAATTCCTCTTTCTCCTACGTGTTGGTGATCCCTGAATGAGGTGGTCTATCACATAGTACTCTGGAAACCAAGAATTTACAACTGAGCTGAAGTATTTGCATACAGCACGGGGAAGCATTTAGAGCTACAGAACTGTATATCCAAGAACTATTAATGCTATGCCATGTATGTTTTACCACAATGCAAAACTACAAAAGTAAATCCTCATCATGTTCTGTTGGCTTGAGTGGAGAGAGCTATTCTAACCTGAATTCTCAAACACTAGGGACTCCAAATTTTTAGTGTCAAAAAATAAAGTCATCCCTCTACGCTGCCAAATCTGTGAGTACCAAAATCTTTGGATCCAAATTCTTTACCACAAAATTTTATACTAACAGGATTATTCTCCAGCATCATTTTTATCAAATGATTTTTTACCATAGCACACATTTTTCCTATTCAAAGTTATTTATTCTTATTTATTTATTAAAAATCACATTGATAAAGAAGGGAGAAATAACTTTTCATTTTGTCTTGAGTTTTATTGTTTAATAAAACAGTAAATTCATCACAAAATGGCTAACCATTTGAACACACTTGACTTTTTTGTAAAAGAAAAAAGCATGAAACTTATTACCAGCATCAGTTCATACATAAACTATTAATAAGTTTTTTAAAAGATTTATTTATTTATTATGCATACAATGTTCTGTCTACATGTATCCCTGCAGACAAGAAGAGGGCACTAGATCTCATTATAGCTGGTTGTTAGCCACCACGTGGTTGCTGGGAATTGAACTCAAAACCTCTGGAAAAGTAGCCAGTGCTCTTAACCTCTGAGCTATCTCCCCAGTCCCCTTAAGTCTTAATTTGAGATAATATTTGGATATTACTAAAGTGTGACCATTCCACCATCAACTCCTATGCTCTAATGAATCTTACAACATCCATCATGAGAGCAGCTGTTCTCATTCCGAGAGAAGGCACAGTATAGTATATGTTTGTATTCTAATAAATCAGTGTTGCCTGAAGACTTGAAGCAAAGCTAAAGCCACTAGAGGTCAGGTAATGGTGATACACACCTTTAATTCCAGGATTTGGGAGGCAGAGTTTAAGGCTATACAAGATCAGTGCAGAAACAAATCTAGGGGGTGTTTCACACCTTTAATCCCAGAACTAGGGAGTCACACCTTTAATCCTGGCACTAGAGGGAGTATAAAATGGGAGAAGAGAGAGGCTTAGTCTGCTTAGTTTTGTGGTCGCTGAGCCTTGGTAGAGGTAAGACTTCTCTAATGGCTTGGCTGCTTTGCTTAACTGGTTTTCGAGTTGAATCCCAATTTCTGACTCTGGGTTTTTATTATCCGTGGTCTAGCACAGCCTTTTCTACTGATCAGAAAGCCAGAGAATTGCTAATGATAAGGAGACACGCAGTAGCCAGGTTTGGTCCTACCTTCCTCCAGCCTGTATTTATTCACAAGGGACCTCCAGAACCACAAACTCTGGTCTGCATGGCATTTTTTTGGGGCTCACTGACCACCTCATTTCCGGTGTCAGATCTCAAGTTCTCTATGTCCAGATCATTGTCAATAATGCCCTTTCTAAAGTTTTATTTGCCCTTCAATAAAAGCTGAAGTCTTACAGTTTTGTTGAGCCCAGGATTCCTCCTCTTTCAGAGAAGTGCTTTGGGTTGTCTTCCAGGCAGTTGTGGGCCACATGCCCCTGTGAGGGTTGGACACCCCTTTAAACTGTACGTCAAAGATCTTTTCTGTGCTTAGGAATCTAAGCTTTTGAGCTAAGATGTCATCAACCAGCATTTGCTCTGAAATCTTGCGTTAGCTTCTCTGAATTATAAATACTGTTTTTTTTTTTATTTTTTTGTAACTATTCTCTGGAAATATTTATTGAGAAGCAGAGGGAATCTAGGATGTTCTTTATTTAGCATTCTTGACTAGTTTAATGCATTCTTAGGTTTGGAACAGAGTTAATTAATGTGTTTCTTGTTACAACAATACATTCAGATTCATCATCCATGTTCTTGTTTACAAGTGATGTGACATTTCATACTTACAAATTGGCGCTGCCATTATTCGAATGCATAGAATTATAGCAGCTGCCGACATGAAAAGTTTCTGGCAGGAAAATGCGTAATAAAGTAAGACCAGTCACAAGAGAAACGAGCCTGGGCTCTGGTGCAGGGTCGGGACAGTGGCAGTGGTGTGTTCATTCTAGATGGCGGTAGTTGTGTCCACAGAAGGAATTTCTGTTCTAGGCAGCATAACTAGAACTAAAGATTTACTGGGGGTTTCCTTCAAGCTATCACACTATGGGCATGCAAATATGTGTTGAATATAGGTTAGGGACCTAGAGCATCCCATTTCAGTAAAGATACAATTATTTACATATAGCATGAGTGTGACCTGAGATTCAGGACTTTCAAGGTCATGATAACTCAAGATGAAGACAGAGGACTCCTGCTGCTTCCACTGAAACTGAGAGGATTTTTGATTGTTGTTTGCTTTTTGTTTTTGTTTTTCAGCTCATTGGAAGAGCAATTAGATGAGTACAATTAGATACTAGCATTCCCCTTGTTTTAGCACTGAAATACCAGCACCCAGGGGGTCCCTTCTATCTATAGTACTAGGGGGACTAGTGTGTATGGGCATTAAAGTGTCATGAAAAGTTCTAAGCTTGTGCCGAATCAGCTCATATTTCCCAGTTGAGTACAATGACACTTGCCTTGTAAATACCTTCCGTTTCCTCTCCCCATAACTGTATTTACTTGGCAAAACTCCAAAATCAGATAAGCCCAACAACCACACACTTGTGCCCCAGGCCTTAGAGCTTGCTGGAGACAGTCCCATAAACTTTATTGTTCTTGCTGGAAACTGTAAATGGGTATTGATATTCCATTCTCTTCTCCCATAACTTTACTTCCTCACCCTCTCATACTCCCGACTTGCCTTCCAATATCCTATATCCATTCTCAGCCATCGTCAACTGATGGCTAATAATTCATTTAAAAAAATAGATGCTGTCATGGGTCGATAACTTTATTCTCTCATTGCCAAACCCAACAGCCTACCTGGCTCTAGGTCTCTGTCTTCTCTCCCATTGCAACACACAAGGCATCTTGCTCCTATGAGAGGCTGACCCTTTTCCCTTGCAGGATAATTCCGTCCTTCCTTTCCTCTTGCAGTTTCAGAAAATTCTCTATTGATTCACTATTTTTTCTCTTTTCTCTCTCACTTATAGCTGCACTCAAGTACTAATAGCCGTATGAACAGCTGTTTCTTCAAGCCATGATGGCTTTTTAACAATAGCCATCCTCTGTTTGCATTTAAAGGGAAAAACTAACTATAAAAAGTGTGTGTGTGTGTGTGTGTGTGTGTGTGTGTACGGGTGGGCTGGTGGAGAGATGATATTGGTGTCTTCCTCTCTCACTCTGCACCTCATTTTCTGAGACAGTACCCATGGAGCCCACTCTGGTTAGATAAGCTGCCTGTCTTCACCCTCTCAGAACTGGGTTGACAAACATGAATTACTATCCCCGGCTTTCACATGTATGCTAACAACCTGAACACAGGTCATCAGGCTTGTATAGCAACCTCATTACCACTGAGCTGACTCTCAGCCCTACCTAACCACACAGTCTTACTTTTCTCTTATTTTCTTTTTATCTCACTCCTTTAGGACCAGTCTCCATGACTCCATGAGTCTCTGAGAGTTTGAAAATGATGGGAAAATGTCAGCAAGACTTAACAGCATCATTTATATTTTTCCAGATTTTCTTTTTTTCTTTTCCTTCCTCCCTCCCTCCCAGCCTCCCTTCCTTCCTTCCTTCCTTCCTTTTTCTGACTACTCAATGGCATTTAATGCAAATGTATCTTCTACCATCTTGATATAATTTTCCTGGAGAGCTCTTGGATATTTCTTTTTATTTCTTCCTCCTTTGGTTTCCATTACCATCCTTTGGGAGATGACTGGTCCAGGGCCCTCTTCTTCCCGTCTGCACTTTCTCTATATACAATTACATTTGTAGCCATAAGCAGAACATGTCAAAGCACACCTGCTGGCCACATTTTTTCAATTAAACTCATAAAGGATTTTCCATTGGATCTCAAATACAAAACTTGAATGAAAGAAGGGAAGGGAGGAAGTAAGGAGGGAAAGAAGGAAGAAAGACATCTAATGCTTGTCTACAATCTAGTTCCTCTTAATAAGCAGTGACATCTTCCACTCAGTTCCTCAACAATAAATAAATAAATAAATAAAAGTGGAATAGACCACAAGCCACCCTTTCCTGTGCCTTTGTGTCACCTAATAGATAGAACAGGGTCAGCTTCCATTGCTACACCATCATGGCCGTCCTACCTGCAGTTTTCTTTTTATATTTAATTAATTTGTTTTTTGGAATCAAGGTCTCATGTATCCCTGGCTGACTTTGCTATGTAGCCGAGGATAGCCCCAGGCTTCTGATCCCTCTTTCCTATTCTTTTCTGTTTTCTTCCTTTCCCTTCTCTTTACCCTTCCCTTTGTTCTTACCCCAACCTTTCCTTGAGACAATATCTCACTTACTAGCCTAGAATAACTTCCAACCCAGTCCTCCTGCCTCCGTTTTCCAAGTGTTGAAATAATAGGCTGTGTCAGCCTGGATCTGGCTTCCGTTTTCTTCATAACAACTTTTAAAGTTTGAAATTTCATCTTGGTTTTTAATACATTATGGAGTTTGCATCCTATTAAGGAACCCAAGTTTTCACCATGGTCAAGGTTGGTCTCTTGTAGAAATTTTGTAACTTTGGACTTCGCATTTATGTCTGTGACTCGGTTGTATTGTGTAGAGTGTGAGGAACCAACAAAGGTTCAATATATGTTTGCATGCAAATTTCCAGTTGTTCCACCGCCACTTGTCAAATACTAATCCTTTCTTTCTGCTAAATTACCTTAGCATCTTTGTTAAAATTCAATCTTAGCTAGCTATAACAAACACAAACTATGTGTTTATACTGTTTTTGCTCATTTGTGGATCAGCCCCCTAAACAATAAATCTGTTCTAAGAAGAGAGTAGTGGGGCCCAGAGCCTGGAAGAGGCAGGAAGAGAAAGACAAGCAGGCTACACAAGGAAAACCAGACACAAATAAGGCTTCATATGCTTGTTGTTTTGTACGGTTTTTTTCTTTTTTAGTTTGGTTTTTGAGATGTAGTCCAAACTGCTCTGAAAATGACTTTCTGGCCTCAGTTCACACAGTTCTTCCCAGAGGCTCTTGAGAGCTGAGGTTGCAGGCATAGGGCATCAAGCACCCGGTTCTGGTAATATCTCACCTCATAGATAATGTAGCCTATGACCATCTAAGATATATATTAAAACAAGTAGAAGAGTAGGAAGGTTCCTCACATGTAGAAATATGATTTGAAGAGATTAAAATTTGAGAATTTATCATTATATATTGTATTCCTGGATCAAATCATCAAACCATAGCCTATAAATATACATCCATGTGTCAATAAAACAATAAATATCACTCTCTCGATTAGTAATGTCCACTGGAACTTTCTGCAGTGATGAAGATATGCATGGTGCCACTAGTCACGTAAAATGTGAGGACTTAAAGTCCAACACAAGCTAAAATTTTTACTTATTTATGGGCAATGACTTTAAATTTATATTTTAATAGCCATGGAAGGCTAAAAGATACCACATTTAGTGACACAATTTTTGGAATTTTTTCTTACTTACTCCATTGATGTCTATCTTTCTACCAAGAAGAGAAAGCCTGTCTTAACCACTGCAGATTCATGACAAACCCTAGAGACCAGTTTAACTCCTGCAGTTTGATTCTGTAATTCCCAAAACTGCTTTTGTCCAGTTTGGATCATTCACATGGTCATATACATTTGGAAGCAGTTTATTGGTTTCTACAACAATATCCAGATAGGTTTCGTATGTGGGTATGTGTGTGGGTGTACACATGCAATAACTCTCTGTGTGTGGGGAGTGGGGTAAGTCAGAGGACAATTTAAGGGAGTTATTTCTGTCCTTCCAACTCAGGATTCTGGAACTCAAACTCAGCTTGCAAGACCTGCTAGTGAATGTCTCCAAGTGCTAGGCCATCTCACTGGCTCCTGGAAGCTGAGATTATAATTGTGACTGTATTGAATATATATACAGATTTTGGAAGGTTGTTGATCCCTAAACACAGTAAGCCACATCTGTATTTCTCTTAAAGTTCTCACAGCAATAGTGTGGAATTTTATATAGTTTGTTAATGAATGTTTATGTTTGAAGCTTTGTAAATGATGTTATTTTGAAATGTATCTTGCTCACAAATACAGAAACAATTTATTTCTTTATGTCTTCTATGATATGAGTATCCTAAGTTCACTTTTGGTGTATAGTAACTTCACTGATTCCTCAAGATTTTCTAAAACCACAATTAGTTTTTCAGGGGTTTAAAAAAAATAACCTTTACATCTTTTTAAGAGTGTTTATGGGGCTGGAGAGATAACTCAGGAGCTAAGATCATGGACAATCCTTCCAGAGGACTTGGGTTCAGTTCAAAGCACCATTATGGCTCACACCCATGGCTCCCAGTTGCAAGGGATCCATCGCCCTACTCCAGCCTCAAGGAGTAGCAGGCATGCGGATGGTGCCCAGGCATAACACTCATACACGTAGAATAAACGAAGTAAATCTGAAAGCAAAGTCTTCAGGGTGGGAGTTAGGAAGGAGGCTCAGTAAGTTAAAAGCCTGCTGTGCAAGCACAAGGTATCAGGCAAGACAGTGCACACCTGCAATCACAGCACTAGGGAGGGGAGGGGAGAGACAAGAGGATCCTTGGAGTTCAGTCTGTGAGTTCTGGGTTTAGAGAGAACCATGTCTCAAAATATAAAAGGGAATGCAATCGATGAAGATGCTCACAGACGACTTCTGCCTTGCACATGCAAGTGCATTCTCACATATATGTGTGTAAACACACACACACACACACACACACACACACACACACACACACACACACACACAATCTACATGACTTTTGCTCCTTGCAAAAGTTTGGTTCTAAGAGGTGAAGTGCACTGCCCTTACCTGTGGTTGTGTATGACGGTAGCTCTATTATAGGTAGCTAGCTATGGGTTGTCACTGCTTTGTTTTGTGTTTGCAGATGTCCTTCGCTCCAGGGAAGAAGTTCCCTTCTATTGCAAGTTTGCTGAGATTTTTTTTTCCATGAAAGATGGTTGAATTTGTCACATGTTTTTTTGTATTTATTTAGACATGATTTTTTCTACTCAGTCTATCATTCTTCTTAGTGTATTACTTATGTGGTGCCTGATTTTCTATTGGCAAGCAAAGTCTGCATTTTTGGGACAAAATCCATTGAAGATTGTGTCTTTTCCCATATATTACACGATTCCTGTTGGAAACGCTGTACTATTAGAGATATTTCCCCCTGTCTTTAAGAGGAGATATTGACCAGGGGTCCCTTTCTTTTGATGTTTTGTATGATTTAGGTATAAAGACAAGGACAATGTTAAAAGCTGAGTGGGCAGATATTCCCTCCATCAAATAGCAGAAAGACTATTGTACGACTCATGTTACTTGCTTCTGAAGTGTTTGATAGAACTCCCTGGTGAGGTTTTAAGCAAGCAATTTAGTGATTGTTAATTTAAACAATCCCTTCAGTTAGTTTAGGGTTTTGGTTTTCTACAAAGGATAGCTGTCTTCTGAGGGAACATTTGCTAACACTGGAAGACATTTGGGTCAAATTGAGGAGCTACTACTGGCGTTGGTGGTAGAGGCCACAGATACTACTTAGTTTGTATGTGCAGCTCACACAACACCTCGAACACACAACCAAGACTTAGCCTCCTTGATTGTCAGTCATACCAAGACTGAGTATCTCTAGTCAGGACTGCTTGTCAATGTTAAATTTATTGTAGCATGAATCTAATTGGTCTTAATAATAAAAACGCAGAGGCAGATATTAGGGAGTGAAAGCTGAAAGATCAGGGAGGTAGAGTAGCCAGCCACTAGTTCTTACCTCTATAAAATCCTCAGAATAAATAGGGTATCCTGTCCCTGCTCAGACTGTATGCTCAGACTGGATCCTGAATCCTGTCTCCTCTCCTTATATTCTTCTATCTGCCTAGCCATATCACTTCCCGTCTCTACCTCCGTGTGCTGGGATTAAAAATGTGAGCCACCACTGCTTGGTTCTATTTCTCTTTTAGACTGAGTCAGTCTCTTGTAGCCCAGGGTGGCTTTGAATTCACAGAGATCTGTCTGCCTCTGTATGCCAAGTGTTGGGATTAAAGGTGCCTCTATGACTAACTAGTGACTAGCTCCACACTCTGATCTTCAGGCAAGCCTTATTTGTTATAGCACAAACAAAATACCATCCCATTATTAGCCAGAATCTTTTTGCAATATTTACTATGTACTTTCTATGACATCTATAGCAATATCGTCTATTTTTCCTTCATGATCTTGGTAATGTTTTCAATTCCCCCCTTTTCTTTCCCTGCCTCTTCTTCCTCTCTCCACCCCTTATTAGTCTAACTAGAGGTATACAATTTCCCTGGTGTTTTTTTTTTTTGCAACAAATATTTCAGTTCTTGGATTTCATTGATTTTCTTTTTGGTTCATTACCTTTTTCCTTGGTTTCCATTGACTTTTCTAATGTGTTTTGGTTTTTAATTTCATTGACTTTGCTCTTTGTTATTTCTTCCTGTGCTGACTGTAGAGAATTCAAAAGTGGTCATCTCCCACCGCACACATAAAATCTTTCCCTAGAGTTTGCTGTATGAAGTCCCGTGCATGCAGCTCTGCATATGTATATGAATATGTATGAGAATGTGTTTTTAAAATTTATTAGGATAAGGTCTGGCACACTGTTTTTTTTTTTTTGAGTCTGTAATTTCACTGAATATTTTCTGTTGATTACACTGTCAGATAAAGAGTGTAAAGTAGAATAAAGTCCATGGAGTTTGAGCTGGAGAACCAGCCTTTCTAAGATTAATCATTAAATTATCCATCATGGCAAAGAAGATAATTTGTTGGAAAAAATTATGTGGATTGTGTCATCATAGTGAGAGTCTATAAAAAATATTTAAGAGGACAAAACCCAACAGTAATTAGATACCAGATGCAAGTTTACTAAATTGTCAAGAGAGGGTGAAATACTGAAGTTTGTAAGGACTTAATGTGGATAAAGACAGTCTTCCTGAGCTATTGGGCTCTCACAGTACTTTATCATTGCTGGAGTATGATTATGACTGTCTCAGTTTAAGAAATATTCAGGAGTATAAGGTAAACACTACAAAATCAATTTTAATTAACTGTGGGTTGGAAATAGGACAGAAGTACATAATGTTACTAAATGGCTTCCAAACTGCATACTCTCGTACCTTACATTTTGTTCTACAATTAAATTCAGTATCGGTGATGCCATTTCCCCTTTCACTTCATATTTAAAATACAAGCTCATTTGTTATTTTTGTTTAAGGAACAGAGCCGAGAGTAAGCTAATTCAAAAGTGGTTCATTTTGCCCTTTCGGGGCACAGTCTCTAATTTATGAAAACATGAGGAAGGAAGTTATTTAATTAAAGGAACTTTTTTTTTTGATTTTGGGTTTTTTTCTTTTGGCAGTTGTTGTTGGATTTTGAAACTCAATTTCAAAATGCTTTCTAAATACTTATCTTTATGCTCATAGGTTAGTGCTGCTTTCAGCCTCTGTCAGAGAAATGTCTTTATGCAGAAGGCAGCAGTTGAAACAGGGACAAGTGGTCAGAACGAATTGGTGACTGTGAAGCGCTTGGCCACAAGCAGGACATCTATATCTCCTTGATTCTCCCGTGGCTCAGGGAATCTTGAGACTGTGCTCTTGTCAGAGGGGCTGTGGACTGGCAGAGGGATTGTTATTTTTCTCAGTGGAAAAGCCACTGATATGCTAGCCATGTTCCAGGAAACCCATGTTCCACTCGTGCCCATGCAAGAAACGCCATTAAATCCAATGGGTCAAAAGGAGAGGGCTGATGGGAAGAGGAAGGGTTTCTGCAGGGAGCGGGGATGATGAGAGGAGATAGTGGGAGGTAAAGACTCTCCGACTTGGGATCTATATTTATGTGTGTATGGATGAAATTGGCAAAGAGTCAAAGCAAAAGAAGGAAGGAGCCTTGTGGTACACAACTAAGGGGACGGAGGATAGGGGACAGTTTGATTCTCAACTAAATTTTAATCAAGTACCTTACTTGATAACAAATCTGGTCCCTACACTTGAAGCATGTGAATTCAGAGTCCTGACTTCTCAGGGAGGTAAAGCCTTGCCGGGTGAGCTGTGTTCAACCATTCACGAACTGTCTTTGCCACCCTCTGCCCCGCGCCACACACACACCCAATCCTATTTCTGGTCAAACACTAGACCTTCTTTATACAAACACATGTTTTTCTTGGGTTTTCTTCCCTATGTAGCCACTTTGGAAGACTGACTTTTAGCCTTTTTTTCTTTCTTGAAGCTTCTAAAGCTGTTTAACTGGGCAGGAACAAAAAGAAAATAAGGCCTTCTGAAAACCAGCCAAAATGTCTTCTGTGGTTTGGCTAGACACATTCTGTCTTGTCATAAATTCTGTTTCTCTTGGATGTGTTATAATTTGATGATTGACCCATAAAATTCATCCACAGATCATTTTAAATTTTCTGTACTTGCTGTCCATGCACCACCTGCCTTCTGGTCCTAAGCCATTCTTAAATATGGGGGAGCCAAGGAGACTGCATCGAGGCTGGATTAGCATGCTCTGTACTTTTACACTCCCAATTACTTCGTTTTATTTTTAAGTGAAGTTTACAGAAGACTTATGGTATGACAATTCTTTTGTACCTAAGCTTCTAGAAGGGACATTGCAAATATGATGGCTGCTACTGCTGTCTCATTTCCTCCACATTCCTCACAGATGTGAACATTCTTTCACGCGGCCACAGGGTTCACCATCAGGATTACTTTCCACTAACCCCACTAAAGATCTGTCAGTTGTTTCAATAACGGAGTTTTATAAGTTGACATTGTAATTTTTCCCACCTCAGCTTTTGTTCCAAATTCCCCAGACCTTATGATGAGAAATAATGTTTAGAAGCCAAACACGGGTTCTCATTGGTGCTTAGAGCTTTAACGTGTTGGCCTGCTTGTGCCTCCTCAGGAGACAGAACTAAGGTGTGTTTACATATACATGAACGTATATTGCTTTGTGCACATACAATGAGTGGGTTCACATCACTACCGCCTAGTTCAACCCCACACTCCAGAATTCATCCCCACCCTCTCCCTTCCTGTACTTACATCAGAGAGGAACCTGGCTCTTGTTTCCCTTAGTTGATCAAGCCCAAACCCACTTCTATGGAGATCACACTGTACATCTCCCTCGGTGATGCTCTCCTAGCCTTATGCTTTGTTGGATTCCTCTTTACGCCTCCTGCTCTCTCTCCATCTCCTGTCTGCTAGCATCCTGCATCCATACGCTCCTTGGCACATGCCTTCCTCGTGCTACCTGTCCATTGTAATGGCTTCCTGAGCATTCTGTGCTTTGAATACTTCATCCCAGTTCCCTGGACTTTCTAAAGGCAAGCTCACAAGTTTGCCCGGAACCAAGATTAGACACAAAACAGCCACTGCAGGCAGCAACACACAAAAATATGGATCCAGCGGGTGTATCAGGTTTAAAGTGTGCTTTGTTAGGGAGGGGGAGCACACTATTACTAGTCATTCTGCTGCTGAAGAACAATGAAGTTCTTATAGGCTACAATGTACTTAAAGGAGGTAAAGGATTGTGGTCCAGGGCAATGCTGATGTCATCTTTCTGGCAGCATCCACAGGAGTTCAGAGCTGTTTATTCACAATCGATGTTTGAAAACTATTCCAAATGCACCTTCCCTGGCCATCGCTCCCGTCAGTTTGAGTTTGTAGTGTTTTCCATCTCTAAGGACAGAAATTCAATGTTATTTTGGGAGGAAAGATTTTGAAGATCCGTGAACTAGATGTAGGGGGTTTTGCATTAAAGCCCACAATATGGGTGGGAGCCATGCCTTTGTATTCACTGTGGAAATTGCCTAATAAATTCTTTCTCAGCGCTGCTATGCAATGGTGACATTTGATTTATGTTCTTCTGGTGGCATGTTGCCATGGTGTTTAGAGATGGCTTCTAGAATAAAATCCTTCACTTTGCTTCTTTGGTGGTATTGTTCTGAGCTCAGAGAGAACAACTCTTCCTTTGCTCTTCTTGGGGTCCACTTTTGGGGCTCTGACTGGAAAAGTCCCAGGGTCCCCTTAACATAACCCTAATGGTTTCATACCATATAACTGGCATGTGCCTTTAGTTTGCCAGGGAGTCTGGCAAGTCCCCCCACCCTGTATCTTTCAGACAATGTTGAAGCCTATCCTTTCTTTTAATGGGCCATGATTGAAACTTCACCACTAAGAATGGAAATTGAGATCAAACAACGACTTCTGACTAGATAAAGAACAATTTCAAAGAACTCGGTTTATTAATATTGGATTCTGAATCAGTTAAAAGTCACCTCCCACACACCTTCTGATCTTCCCCACTATTCTCTCCAAAGAGACCTCATTATCATGCTTCCCGCCTGCTCTATGAATCACCATCAGGTCTCCAGGAATGGTCATCTGAACTGGTCCTGATGCTGGGGCATCTTTCTACCTTCTCTGTACATGGCTGTTCATGGAGAAAAAGAAGGAGGTTCACCCACAAAATAGACTTTCCTGCATTGGCCTCTACCTCAACTTGGGGAAGATGTTACTGGCTCTTGAGAACGTACAAGCTCCAAACAGCAAATTCCCCTCTATCTTTTATTACACTTATGTGTGTCTATGCACATGCTTCCACACACATGGGGAAGTCAGAGGTCAAGTTGCTGCTGTAGACTCTCTCCTCTCATCACGTGGATTATAGCGATGAACCTGAAGTCACCAGGCTTAGCAGCAAGCACTCTTACACATTGAACTGTCTCTCTGGCTTAGTCTTCCTTATTCTTAAAGAAAGGAAAGATAACACAATTGATGATTTCTCTGCTGGCATTAGTGCCATAATTACATTGTAAGTGGGCAGTGTCCTTTGGGCTGGTGAGGTACAGAGTTCCCTGTAGCCTGCACTAATGGACTGAGCTACCAAGCTTTCCTTTGTTCTTACATTTGCTCTTAATTTCCTGGCTCATTCTTCACTGTCAGGAAGTTAGATAACACATCAGCTCTTCTTTCATGTCCACATTCTCTTTTAATTTGTCTTTGGGCAAATAACCCAATGAAACTAGATTTTAGATGTGAATTATTTCCTTGAAAACTTATATGTTTAACTTATAGACTTTGGTTTATGAAATTGGACTGCCAGATGTTCATAATGTCTTTTAGTTTCATGTTGAGCTGCATTTGAGAAAAGGGAATTTGAGGTCTGAACTCCAGATATGATATTAGATGGGTATTATATAGTAGAATTTCATTTAATTGATTTCACAACAGAATTACTCTCAGTCAACACACACACACACACACACACACACACACACACTTAAACTCTTATCCAAACATTACTTAAATTAACAGGGGGTTTATTGATTCATCAAAAAGCCTAGAGGATCAGGCTCTAGATGGAGTCTCCAGTACCAACTGATGCCTCTCGAGTTGTTCTGTGTGTGGCAAGTGGGAACATTGCCATATCAGGAAGTTGATGGCTCTACACCCTAAGAAACTGCACTGTCTCTGGCACAACCTCCAGCCTCCTCATGGTGCCATGTTCTCTGTGCTTCACTCCATCCCAGATCTCTGGTGGACATGTGCAACTTGTGAGCTAGCGAATGGAAAACTGGAAACCGTTGAGAATGGCAGCTGCAAAGGGAACCTAAAGTTTGTATCATCAGCGACACAAGAAGTAACTCTAGCAAAGGCTTAGAGAGAAAGGGATAATAAGCACCCTTACATCTAATAATATCAACATACAACCTGATATGAATAACCCAGAATTATCTCACACTAAAGAGCTGAAAAAGAAAATCCAAACATTGGATCTGATTTTTTATAATTGTATTCAGCTTTTCTTGCATGTGTTTGGGAAAAGGGTTATGTATTTATATCAGTATGTAATATATACATGTGTGGTGATACATTTTTCTGAAAGACAGAAAGTATCTCTTGCTCCCAGAGGCTGAACTTTTTTACCAGACCTTATGGTGAAGTTAATAGTGTGCTTTGAGATCATTGGAGATGATGTACTTGATCTGCTGTCCTACTGTGCACTAAGCTTGTTCAAGTTTAACCCATCTTTAAAAAGACAGTGTAACCAACCTTATTTGCTTTGGATTTCCAATGTATCTTAGTCAGGGTTTTATTGTTCTATGCCATGGCCAAGGCAATGCTTATTATAAAAGAAAAACATTTAATTGGGATGGTTTATAGTTCAGAGGTTTAGTCCATTATCATCCTGGTTGGAAGCATGGTGGCATGCAGGCAGGCATGGTACTGGAGAGTAGTTGAGAGTTCTACATCTGGATCTGAGGCAGCAGGAAGAAACAGTAAGCCACTAGGTCTGGCTTGAGCTTCTAAAACCTCAAAGCCTACTCCCCAACCCCAACTGACACACTTCCTCCAACAAAGACACACCTCCTTCAACAAGGTCATACCTACCTCTTAATAGTGTTACTCCCCATGAGTCTATAGGGGGGCCATTTTCATTCAAACCACCATACCATGCAATCAGCATTTGCAATCAATTTGAACAATATCTTTGGAGGGACTCATATGAAAGAAGTACAAACAAATAATTCTAAGATAACAGAACAAATTCTACGGTAGGAAATACAAGTCTAATTTTTCATCAAACGATCCCTGAACCATAAACAAATAAATGTGGCTTAAATTGGTTCTCTGTATGATGGGAATGATTTCTAGGCTTGATGGCTCATGCTGGCATAGAAGGGTTAAGAATGTGAAGCCATGCTGGGTTATACAGCAAGATCCTATCTCAAAGAGGGAAGAAGCCAGGCCTGGTGGCACGTGTCTTTAATCCCAACACCTGGGGGTGGAGTTAACGGGTTGAGGACTTCAAGGCCCCTTTTGAATACACAACAAATTTGAAGTCATCCTGGGATTCATTATATCTTGTCTCAAAACAAAAAAAGCAAAAAAGAAGAAAGAGAAAGCAAATATTTGATGTTTTAGTGTACTTTTTAAATCCTCATGGGGTTTTTGGTTCTACTGTATAACAAAACTTAATTTAAAATATGCATTCTTATTTTATTAAAGTATCTTTTGCTTAAAAACAAAAATGTTATTATACCTGATCTCTTATTCTTGGAAAATGAAACTAAAGCAGCAGAGGGTTGAAGCTGGACTTGGAAATTCCTTCTCCTCACTGTCAGGATTTTTCTGAAATCTAAGCCCACCTACATGCACACCTATGAATAGCAACATTCTTCAGGGGTTTATGCGCTGTGTCACTTTGTGAATTATCTTTGATTCTTATGGTTAAGGATTAACACATTCACCTCATTTAAGGTTTTCTCCATTGTTGCAGTTTTGCTCAGGATGGAAACTAATGAGGCCATGGGTCCACCCGTTCTGCAAACATCTCCTCCAGCTGAGGCAGCATCCATCTGCACAGCAGTGGTGCGTGGCAGGCTGGGAGGGAACACAGGGATCGATCTGTCTGTGCCTGTGTGGAGCAGAGTGCATGAAATTCTTAAAACTACCTGAGACTTCAGGAGATGGAGTGAGAATTGAAAAAGACCAAAATTAGCAGGCTTTGCAACACAATGGAATTTTATTTACCTGTAAAGAAAGAAATAACTCAAGCTCAGGAAGACAAATACTGCATTTTCCTGTCATGTATGGATTCTAGCTTTTACTTTTTTCTCTGTCTGTCTGTCTGTCTGTCTCTCTCTCTCTCTCTGTCTCTGTTTCTCTCTCTGTCTCTCAGACACACACACACACACACACACACACACACACACACACACACATACACACACTTGAGTATGGGTAGAGAACAAATAATCCAATAAAAAAAAAAGGAATACAGACCTAAACAGAGAACTCTCAACACAAGAATCTAAAATGGCTGAAAGATACTTAAGGAAATGTTCAACATCCTTAGT
>NC_022013.1:87797615-87801364 GCF_000317375.1 Microtus ochrogaster
AATATCTCCTGAGTAAATTGGGAGCATGGGGACAGTGGTAGAGGGTTGAAGGGGAGGGGAGTGGAGAGGAGGAGAGTGGAGAAAAATATATAACTCAATAAAAACAATAAAATAAAAAAAAAGAAACTAGAAGGGGAGCCAAGAATCAAGAACTAGTGATTCAGGGACAAGCGTGTACGAAGTAATAGAACACATGTGATCTGAGCGAGAAAAGAGGGAATCCTGGGAGGAGAATTGTGTAAATGTGGTGGTTGGTAGCGAGACTGAAAAGGAGGATAGATGGAGGGGGTGGTCAACCAAAATAAGCATGGAAGACAATTCTGTAAGGAGCCCTATTATTAATTTAATTTAAAAGTTAAATTAAGAAATTTTAAATTGTTTACACACAATCCACCCCCTTGTATGTCACTGTGACAGATGACTTTCACTAGCCTAGTTAAGTAGTCACTCTGCATAGTATTGTTAACTCTCGGTAACTTCCCATTCTATTACAGCTTAGCTACCAAAAAATTATTCAGTGCACTTACAGTCTGGATCCAAAATGATTATTTAATGCATTATTCCTGTATAAAATGTATCATTTTGGCCACTTCATTGAACTCACATAAGCACTTCGTAAACATCATCGATAAACATGAGGGAACAATTCATCTTTCCTATGTGCTCATTCAAATGTAGTATCAACCACTGGCTTAAATTTGTTTTCTACTCAATTGCAAGAAAAACTCTAGACAACAGCAGAAGAAATATTTGTCTCAATGGTGCCTTATATACATTGTTTCTCCTTCTCTTCCTCCTCCTCCTTCTTCTTCTCCTTTTCTTTCTTTTCCTCCTCTTTTTTCCTCCTCCTCCTTACTTCTTTTTCTTTTCCTTCCTCTTCCCATTTTTCCTCTCCTTCTCTCTAAAGCAGCTTGAACTAGTTACACAGATTTGTTACTTCTTCCTCCTTTGCTTGACTCTGCAAAGTGTATCTGAAATTGACTTGTATTTGATATCCTGATCCTGGACAAGACTGAATTATTTTGTTTGCCAGTCTTCTTGGGGATATCTTTACAATTATTCATGGCTAGTTAATAAACATCTCCATGGTAACAATAACTGCCTGCACCAATTGCCCAGAGTGGTTGGTAATATGGAGGAGTAAGGAAGAGTGAGCAATAACCCTGGATTTTCAGATAGCCCCAAAGTTACTAAGCTTTCAAGTTATCTTTTTTCCAACAGCAATATTTACTTATAGGGTATTCCCTTCTCTTTCTTTCCCTATGCCAGTGTTGTTCATTGCAGACCACCCTCCCATGTGGAAGCTTGAAAGACAAATCATTGGTGACGCTCATGATTATATAGGACAGCAATTGTGGCTGGGCTCAGCTGGGTGGTTTTTCTGGTATGGACCAGATACATCTCTCTTGAGGCTTACTAAGGTGTCCTGTTCCACTCATACACCCTTGGATCTAACTATTGCTTTAGGGTATCCTGGTTCTATTCAAGGCTTTTTATTCTCCAGAAAGCTAACTGTACATCATGATTTAGGGAGAACAAGTCCAGTGCAGAAACGTTCCAAATCTTGGGCACCATCACATTTACAACCATGAAATCCTTCCAGACTCATTGAATAGGTGAGCACTGTAGCTCTTGGTATGAACCTGCTCTAAAGTCAGAGTACAAGGATGTAGATCTAGGGATGAAAGAAATTACGGCCATCTTTGTAGCTTACTACACTCACATGCATGTCTAAACATAGAGGCTCACCCAATAATTAGGCCAACATGGAAAAAGAATTCTATTAATGTGTGCTAAAACTTACATACATTCAGTTTTGTGGGATTAAAATATTTCCTTAATCTTCAAATAAAATCAATACTGAAAAAAGGCATTCTTCATGACTCATAGGTTTTGATTGACATCTGACTTTCCACCCTATATTCTTGGGAGTGTGTATTTGAGAATGAATTATCAGAATTAGATCCATACCAATACTTTGATATCATAAAACACAAACACTCATTGTATCTGCCTCCTGGGTTTGAAGGCAGATGAAAGAGGTCATGAAGAGGTAATGCTTAAATTCAAATTTGATGGTAAGTAAATAGAAGGAAATGGACACAAAAGATGGAAGAAGAGCCCTGTAAAGCCAGATAAATGTCAAAGAAAAAACAGGATAGAAATTTACTGCATTATTTCCTTGGCATTGAGGATTCAGGGCCATTCACACAGTACCAGATAAATCAATACAATAAATCTTTGTTATCTGCCACTCTGCAGAACTTGAGGCTGAGATTTCAGATATCTCTCTAAAATGTCTTTTAGAAAGTTAATTGAATTAGAATAGAAATAGGCCAACTGATGATAGATTTTCTATCATCTCTTTAAAGGATTACAACCCATTGGTTTATGTGGCTAAGAAATACTTGGCAGTAAGCATACATAAAAGCAATGAGAGGGCAGGATGGAATTCTGCCTAAAAATGTGAGCGATGGAAGCTGCTTGAGAAAGTTCCTGGAGGACACATTGGAGCTAGAAGTAGGTGGGTGATAGTTGAATGAGAATCTCTGCCCCGTTCAGCCTGGAGTCAGCTCAGACTAAAGAGAAGGAACAGAGCCAGCACAGTTGATGGCCTTGGCTAGTCCATCAGGCAATCTCTCTTATGAAAACACAAGATCTGCTCTCGTTCATTCCCGCCAGCTTCAGTCCTGCATCAACTACGGTCTCTCACATATATGTGGATCTTTGTAGCATTGGTCACTGTCTACCCCATCCTGCCAAGAAGAAACCAAACAGACACAGAAAACACCAAAGAACCTGAGGCATGTGTGAACTCACAGAGACTGTGACAGCAGGCAAAAGCCCTGCCCAGGATCAAATCAATAAAATCCCAGCATTGAGAAGAGGAAGCTGACACGAGGCAGTTTGTCCAGCTTCTTCAAATTTCACTCTCCACAAATGAAAGGTGACTATTATGGTTGTGTTTACTTTATGAAATTGTGGTCATTTAGCACAGAAGGTGCTAGGAGCGTGACTGGCAATTAGTAAGGGTGTATCAGTTTAGGGGGTGTTGATCTTGAAGATTTCCTTCCTGGTATATGGGCTACCTTCCCAGAAGCACGTCAGATATCTGGACATCAGTCACGGATATCACTGGAGTCTATACTGCCCTACTCACATGAGTCACTTGTTATTCTGGGTATATATCATAAACTGCTTCAAAATGAAATAGCTTATAATGATTTTTCAGACACCAACAAATTAAGATATGTTGGAATGTCTTTTGTTATTGTGACTTTTCCCAAATTCAAATTTTCAAACATCGTATGTAGGGTAGCTCATAGATGCAAAACTAACTCAATTCCTCAGCAACAGCTTCTGCCACTATAATAAAATATCCAAGATACTTAATTTATGAGAAGAACAAGTTTATTTTTGTCTCATAGATTTGAAGGTTCATGGTGGGAAGCACCCATTATTTTTAGATCACCCTGTGATGGGACTGGATGTCAATGGCACAGGAAGTGTGTGGTGGAGCAAACTGCTCACCTTGTGACCAGAAAGCAAAAGAAAAACATGAAGGAATTCAAGTCCCTAAATCCCATTGGTGTCACTCAATAGCCCAATAGCATAAAGATTTCTCATAAGACCCCACCACCCAAAAATTCTTAACCTCCCAATATTGCCACCCTGCCACCAAGCCTTTATTATGAGACTTTGGGGACATTTAATATCTTTTTTTTTATTTTTTTAAAAAATATTTATTT
>NC_022013.1:87802672-87816091 GCF_000317375.1 Microtus ochrogaster
GTTCCTCAGGAAATTCGAGATCAACCTACCCCTGGACCCGACATTTAATATCTTAACTATAGCAACCGAGAGTGATTATACAAGCTATTCACATACCCTTCTAAATGATATTACTGAATTTGCTAGAAACTAAATCATCCCTGTGGATGAAGTGATGAAAAAATTATTTGGTAAATGATCTACCGAAGTTTAAATTCCCTACAGTAACCTCTTGCAGAATAATTTGAATATGGCCTCAGGTGTTGATTTTTGGAGTGCAAACACAGCTCCATTAGGCACAGCAGCTGTGGCCCCGTCTATGTTGCCTCTACCACAGGTTTAGCTGAAATCTATTTCTCAGCTCCCCTGTACCCACATTTTGGAAACAGTTGCTTGGTTTTCTGACCTCCATGTCTATCTTTTCTAAGTTCCCCACATGCAATGATTCTTCCACAGAGCACATTGATGCATTTTCAGACTAGTTTGCTTGGGTTTAGGTGATGGCTCATTTGATGCAGTGCATGCCTTCCATGAAGCAGGATGGCCTGCATTTGATCTGACCCATGCAAAAAGCCAACCATGGTGGCATCTTATAGTCTGACAAGATAAATTTTATAAGCCCAGTGCTGAGGAGATAGAGACAGAAAATTTGAGGTTTCTGCCCAAGCCTTGTCGATGGGCACGGCCCAAGTCTGTGAAAGACCTTGTCTCAAAAGACAAAATGGACAGCATCTGAGGAATGACACTCAAGGGTGTTCTCTACCTACATATACTCACATGTGTACCCGCACAGGAACACTCAGAAAGAGAGAGAGAGAGAGAGAGAGAGAGAGAGAGAGAGAGAGAGAGAGAGAGAGAGAGAGAGAGAGAGAGAGAGAGGGAAAGAGGGAGGGAGAGACAGAGAGACACACACAGAGAGAGAACCAAATTCTCTTTTAGATGGAAAAAAATTATCCATAATTTTAATCTTCCCAGGCCTCTGTTATATGTGGTTCGTAGTGGGCACTGTGTTAATGGTTTTCAGCCAATAACAGAAATGTAAATTTATGAAAGTTGAATTTGACTGACTTATATATTTAATACCTTTTATAAAATTATCTACAAAGAAGCCGTCATCTCAATTAGGGTATTATAGTGTCACATCTTATAAAGTCATTGTTCACTGTAGGTCCAGCAACCCTGAGAAGATGGTCTGAGCTGATAATCCCCTTTCATGGGTGAAAATCTCCCAAGCAGGGTGTTTTAATGACTTGCTTCAGATTAGCAAGGCAATGATTGGAAAACTACAGAGCCTGTGTTCCTTTTAGCTTTAGGGTGCTTAAGACAAATTATAGGCAAAACTATTTCATCAGTAAACATCCGACTGCTAGAAATAAATGGAAGAGGAGAACCTGAAGCAATTTAGAAACTGTCAGGGAAATCACTGATTGGAAAATGTAGTCACAAGCTGTTCTGATGAGCAGTGCATCCCATTATTCCCCCACAGCCCCTTTCATAGGCAGTTTCAACATTCTACTTGGGTGTAGGGGAATTCTGAGGGGATGTTTAAGGATTGGCAAGTGAAGGTGCCTGGGTTTGTTCACCTATAAAACTAAAGCAGTGTGTTTTTAAATTCCAGACATGCTGGACTCTCTTTCTTCTCAGGAGGGCACAGACTGTGCCTATCAACTATATTATGGAGGCCTTCTCCCAACAATTCCTAGCTGGTGCAGTTCCTACTAGAACCTCTCTGAACTGCTCTGACTGTGCACTGGGACCAAACAGACTGGGCCCTGAGAAAGCTCAGCAGTAATGAGGTTCTTTGTCAGAGCCCACCCAATCCACTCACCAGAAGCGCATACCTTTCCCACCTATTTTCTGTATTTGTAGCCACTACTGCACTAGAAGAGTGTTGGTCATTTACAAACAGAAGCTTGTTCTGCTCACATGGCTTAGAGAGATGATGAAAATGAAATATCAAGGCTCAACTGTAATGTCTTGCTCATTAAATCTTTGAGGGATTTCTGAGTCCCATGGTGTCTGAGAAGCAACCTGTATCCTCCTCGACCGGGCAGTGAGTTGGTGGCTTTTGACCTGATATGTGGATTGAAACAACTTGTCAATTGGTTCAACAAGAATACAGCTCTGAGTCTGGTGAGTAGTAGGTGCTGGGGGGTAGCTTTACATCTCCGTAGAGTTCAGACTAACAAAAGATCTAGAGCATGTGTTAAGTGTCTTTCCTCTTTGTCCTGCATGGATGGATGGATGGATGGATGTGTGGGTAGATGGGTGGATAGATGGATGGGTGGGTAGATGGACTAACAGATGAACTGATAATCATCAGATGTGTTTGCTAGTTGTTTTGTGTTCTTATACAGCCTGAGTGACTGGTGACCTTTGTGTATAGTACTTTATAATATCCTTCCCAGAAATATGAATTTCTAGGACTGCAGGAATGATAATCTGGATATTCCATTGCTGCAGCAGGTCATGACCCCATAAACCCACTGTGATATTAGCCACATATGGCCTCAGCCTTCCTCTTTGTCCTTCTAGCTCTATGCATTCAGCCCATCTTGTGCTTTGTTTAACTCGAGATAGGGTTCCAATTCCTAGGTATTGAACATTTGCCTCTTGAAGAGGCCAATTTGGATGCCAAGATTATGGAGTAATGATATTCACACCCACACCTGTGTCTTTCAAACCCACAATTACAATGCCAATTATACGTACTCTTAGCTTTGGTCTTTGATCATTTATAGAAGTCTGTCAGAGTATATGTTTCTTATTTCCTATTGGAATTTTTGATTCATCCTCCATGTTTATTCTATCATCCAGAACAGTATGGTTTTTTTTTTATAGAAGGCTCTGGATTTCTTAATTTTCCTGGTGAGACATGTCCTCTACAGTGACTGGGAATAACTGGACCACTTTTGACTTGAGGGACCTGCAAGAGGTTCCCCAAGGAGTTTCTGATGGTATCAGGTTTCCTTGTCTGTCTTTTGTTGATCTGTAATCATTGGTCCAATGTTGGCCTTTGCCACACCTCCTACGTAATCCAGAAGTTTGATATCTTTTGTTTTTTGCCATTCCCAGAGGAGACATTGTTTCTAGGAATTCCTTGTCTACAATCCCTTCTCAGATGTCCTATTCTACCACAATTAAAACATTTGGTATTTTGATGTCTCCTCATACCTTTGGAAATTGCTTCTCCTACCCAAGACTCAGTACTATAGTCAAATGTCTCAACATTCATTGTATGCAGAATCCATTCATCCATTGGTGCTAATCTAACCTTTAAAGGCCCAAGTATCTTTTTGCATTCTAAGTTGGCATTTTCAAAAGCCAGAGATTCAAGAAACTTCTCTAGTTTCTGGGTCTGTTACTCCTATTTGGACAGCCTTAGTTAGTCTTTGTAAAAAGTCACTAAAGTGTTCTCTGTGGTGCTGTTTAACCCTGGTTTATGATTCAATTCATTTTCCTGATTCTTGAATCCTGTCCCAAGCATTTAAGTCTGCTTTGTGGCAAAGGGACAAGATTTTCTCATCTTAAAGATCTTGAGCTTGTGGTTTAAGGGCTCTTGTTAAGAATTTGATCTTAGGAAGCTTCAAATTCTTTTGCTTTTCCCTGTTCTAAAATTTTTGCCTCTTCTCTCTAATAACATTTCCACAGCAGTTGTGGCCTATCTTCCAGAACTGCTGAAACTAATTGAAGCCAGTCGTGTGGGGTTGCCTTATTGCTAGAAGCCCATGTCTTTACCATCTCCCTAACAAATGGGGAATGCAAACCATAAGATACTACTGATTGCTTAATATCCTTTAGCTCATTCATTCCTATAGGTATCCATCTACCTTCTTTGGATTTAGAACTTGGTGATTTTTCAGAGTTGATTATAGGGTAGGAGGCTAAAATCCTGGATAAGTCAACTCTGACAGGTACTGGTGATGTTAAATCCTGTCCTTGTACCTTCTTTCCATGCTCATAAGCTGCAATAATTTCCTCAATTGTTTCAAATCTTTTTACTACTGGCTTTTGTAAAGTCTGAATCTCCTGGCCTGTATAAATTTCCAATGATTTAACTGAGACACCTAGCCATTGGTTCTCGTTCTGCAGGTGATTCCAAGCTGTGAAGTTTTTCCTTTAAAGATAGCATCTCATCCTTGGACATTATTTGGATAGCATGCAGATTGCCTTCCTGGAGAGATACTCTGTCTGCTAACCTATTATAACTTTTTAACAGATTTTGATTGTCAAATTCAATAGTATGAATTCTTTCAGATAATTTCTCAGTACCCTTTGACATGGATTGAATTTTTTGTCTGTCAAATTAATGTTGTCCTTTTCAATAGAAATAATTTTCAGGTAACTTTTGATTTTCAATGGTATTAATCCTGTCAGCTAGCTGTTCATTATTAGTCTATAAAGACTCTATCATTTCTAAAAGTGCCTCATTCTTGGCTCTGTTACCAAACCAATTTCTTAAGGATATAATATGAAAAGAAAACTTAGTCTTAATATCCAATAAATGGATGTATCAGAAAAACCATATAAGCCTTCAGAATACAATCCATAGTATAAGTGAAAAGGTTATTAAATTCCTAGATGGTGATATTGTCTGTGACTATATAACTTTCAAGTTTATTTATTTATTAATCAAATAGTTACTTTTGTTATGAGATTTTGGTAAATTGCTGTAGGTGTAATAATCTTTATTGTCCATCAGGTGTCATGGTATCAGCCACATGGCAAAGAAATGCCTCTGTTTGTGGTACAACCAGTGACACAAACAGTCCTGCACTGTTTTGATTTCCTGACTTGGTGTCTGGTTAAATACTAACAAATATGCTTTGCTTGACAAATTAAAAGCAATTAAATCAACTCCATACATGGAGCAAGGAGCCCAGAGTTCATGAGCCAAGCCAGGTGGGTGGAGGTGGGGAAGACCTTCTGGGCAGTGGACATTTTAGGTCTTTCAAATCTGTCCACCTGGTAGGTGTGGCGTTGGTATCCATGTGGGCGCCAGAAGGGAAAGATGGGAGCTGCCAGCTGGAATCTTGCAGGTAAGCCACAAGCCTTGTGGTAAAATATAAAATAGTGGAAATGGACTAATTCTAGATATAAGAGTTAGCTAGAAATATGTTTTAAGTTATTGGCCAAGCAGTAACTTAATTAATACAGTTTCTGAGAGATTATTTCAGTTCTGGACAGCTGGGAGCAAACAAGCAGCCTCCTACTACAGATGGGTAGGTGGATGAATGGATGGATGGATGGAATGGATGATTGGATTCGTGGATGAATGAGTAGGTGGATGAATGGGTGGGTGGATGGGCAGATGTGCCTGCTTGAACAGATGGCTCCAGTGGTTTAAGAAGTAACATTTTCTTGGGTTTCTGAGGTTGTTAGAAGTTTCTCCTTCTAGAAAGAAGCAGCTGTTACATGACAGCATTCACAAGACTGCTTAGGAAGACAAGCATGAGTTTATGGGCAGTTTTAACAAATACCCTAATTTAAAATAGTACATTATAGGTTTGCTAGATCCTCACATTCAGTGAAAAAAATCAATATACTGAGTAGTTATTTGCTACTTAATTGTATTAACTACTATATGTCTTTAAATTTCTCTGAATTATTTTATCCTTTCAAGTATCTAATTAAATCATGTTAAAATTTTTATTAACTGTTAAAAGTTTTAACTTGCAGAGCAGTCATTTTTAAATGAAACCAGATCATCAACACGTGCTCTAAATGTCTCACACCTTTGGGAAATGAATGTATGGATCACAGAACACAACAGTTTGTCCTTTTTTCTGTGTGAAAACCTGTGGAGCATGTGCTTCCTTGTCATGTGCTGACCTTGTAAACACAAGTTTATAGGGTGAAATCAAGTTTCCAACAAGAGACTGTCAAGTGCAGTGAGTGCGACTTGTGTTACTAGCAGTAGCCATTTTTATACATGATACCTCTAACAGCAAATTGTGTGTATGTGTGTGTGTGTGTGTGTGTGTGTGTGTGTGTGTGTGTATGTGTGTTTACAAATTCACTAGCTTTCAGGCTTGACCTCAAGATCAAACAATTTAATTCAACTCTAAACTACCCCACAACCTAATGATCTAACTGGTATATCAGATTCCCCAAGTCGTGAAGCTAAGGACTGTAGACTGCCCTATTCTATAAGCCAAGCACAAGCCCAGGCTACCTACTTTTCTGATTGGCTATAATTGGGTCCACACACCTTTCCTTTGTGTTTGAGAATTTGCTGGAACAGTTCAGAGGAAACCAGTTTATTTGATCATTAATTAACTAGCTAGTTATAAAGGCTACTACTGAGGACCAACCAAATGGAAGATGCATAGGACAAGACACCGCTGGGTGAGGACATCCATAATCTCTCCAGGGCCTCCACCTTCCAGCACCAGCTGAGTTCATCAACCAGGAAGCTCCCTGAACTCCACTACTGAGTGCTCCCATGAAGGTCTGATTTATACGCATTAGTATGATTGATAAATCAATGACCATTATGACTATATTAATTTCCATTCTTATAGGCAGCTGTGGGGTTAAAGTTCCAATTTTTCCATGATTCTCCTGCAACCAGTACCCCACATTCTGTAGATACTAAGGACCTTCACCTCACTTGCATGTGCTTAAGTGTGATTGAAAGGGGTTAATCATGCAAAACAAAGATAAGACTCTCACATTGTCACTCAGAAAATTCCAGGGCTTTTGGGTCTCCGTTCCAGGAGAAGGAAATGAAGATCTGACATGAATTTCTGATTATATGGCAACATTAGGGTATGCTTTTGGGAAAACTTACAAATAAGATGGCAAGTATTAAAAGGAATAGCACTTGTTTCTGACATCTGAGAAGGCTGCTCCCAGTACATATTTCTGATTTATGTTATCAAGCAAACTATTTGGGTACAAACATCTTCTGATTTGGCAACATGCTGGGTGAAAATTAGCATCAAATCTGGCCCTATAAAACGCAACTAAATAATTGAAATGTAATGAAAGTTTAAGATGCTACAGAAGCCTTGCCAAGCTTCCGTAGCTTCTGGCATCACCTCCGGTGTTCTCGGTTTTATCAGACAAAGACATATGAACTTAGGAAGCATTCTGAATGACTGACATTCTATATTAGAAACCCAAAGATATAAAACCCAAGGTTTATGATGATAAGAACACAACAGAGAAGTTTGTTTGCCTGTGAACTCAGTAGATTCTCATTTCCTAGTCTATAACTTCATTCTAGAATGATAAATTTAGTTAGGATGAGCTCAGAAAGCTTGGCAGACATTTTCTCTCATGTGTTGAATGTATTGGAGATTTTTCAGAGATCTCTGATCATTGTTTTCTCCTTGTCTCTGTTTTCAGAGCAACACAAAATGCCAGTTGTTCCTGCTGTGACCAGGGGGATTTTGTAGACAAAATATATGATTATTATAATAATTATTATGATAATATTGTATAATATAATCCTCTCATAGTTTAGTGAAGGACATATTAGGTATAAGACTTGGACTTTTCAGGATAGGACAGCTATTGGAGTATTATCTATGGCCTGGAAATTCAGAGTGTGTTTCTTCCTTGAAGTTGTTCTTGTTGGTTGTAGTTTCATTTTTGTACATGTTATTACCTTTTCTTTCTTCTGAACAATATTTGATAGTTCTTATTATATATAGTTTATGTTAGGATTAGAACTTTTTTAATTAGAAAAATGGGGAGATGTGGGAGCTTGATCTGTTTAGTCAATGACTTTTGGGGTGACTTGCCCTGGGCGTGGTTTTCTCTGGAGACTTGACCAGATAAAATGGAGAAGGGTCACACATGCACTTGGGTGTCTTGGTGGGTTGGAACCAAAGCAGACATCAAAGAGGCAGCTTTCAGCTGGTCTTTATCACCCTTGGGAGAGCTATGGAACTGCAGCAGCTGTAGGAGTAGCGGTATCTGCCTTGTTCTGTATTCGTGAGATTGTTTTTGCCATCGCACCCCTTAATAAATGGTTAAATAGACTTTTGTGGGTTCTCACTTCAGGATCTTGCCCAGGCCTCATCGTCATCTGTTGTCAGGTGGTGTAGGAGGCCCTTCTGTATTTGTGTTGCTTTCATTGGTTATTATAGAAACTGCCTTAGCTTCTTGATAGGGCAGAACTTACGTGGTGTAGACTGCACTGAATGCTGGGAAGAAGGGCAGAGTGGCAGACACCATGAATCTCCAGCCTGAGACGGACATAGGTTAGAATCTTGCTGGTAAGCCACAGTCACGTGGTGATACACAGATTTAATAGAATTAAGTTAATCAAGATGTGAGAGTTAGCCAATAAGAGGCTAGAGCTGAGGGGCCAGGCAGTAATATAATTAAAACAATTTCTGTGTGGTTATTTCAGGCATAAGCTAGTGGGGCAGCTGGGACAAAGAAGGGGCCCTGCTCCCTACAAAAGTCAGGGCTCACATGACCTTAAAGGAGCTGAGAAGCCCATCTACACATGTCCCCTAAAAGTTGGGAGACAGAATACTGAGTGGATATAACTAGATCACTAAAGACCATCATGTTGGACATGTTTGAGGGCTCTGGAACACATGCTGAGTGTAAGTTCCACATTGAAAGCAGTTTAATTTTTTTAAGAAAAGGAGAAAATTAGAGACAAAACTATAAGATGAGAAGCTGTGGAAGTAGCGTGCATAAAGTTTCTTCAATATTGGGAGACATTAGCAAATGTCTCATGTTCGGAGGTAATATTTAGTTTTTCTTAAGGATGCATAGTTTCCAATGCTTACACTATAGCCTGCAAAGAATCAGCAATAAAATGACCTTACATGTATACCCAAGGACTAGAAAGATGGGAACGTACATTTTTAAAACATATAAATAACTAGATAGATCTCCGTTTTGTTTCTGGGTGCATTTACATGCATAGAAACAGAGAAAGAGAAAGATCCCAGAAAAGAAAATGTCCTGGCACACAGTAAGCATAAAAATGTTTAAGATATAATTACATTAGACTTCTTCCGGTAAATGCTCTGCAGAAGACATCTGATGAAATTTTCTTGTTTGACTCTGGTCCCCATTTCATCCTCCACAAAAGCTGGTAGAGGCTTCTTTTCCTAAGTTCCTTTACTTAGTCATCAAGCAGATCATTAATTTGGAAGTTAAATTATGTATTAGGCAAAATATTATCATGTTCATCCTGCAATGACTCGTGAGCACCAGACACAGATATCAAATGCATCAGAACTATTCAAAAGACTAATTTTCATTCTATGGACAAAGTTTCCATAGGCAAATGTTCCCGCAAAGAATGGGGTTACTTTAACAATATACTTCCGAACATCTAAAGGCCAGCAGTGAATCCATCTAGTCTGCTCTTCCCAGGAGAGTTCTGATTTAAAAATATAATATAAAAGCTAGCGGAGAGGCTAAGTGTCTCAGTTGCCAGAGGCCTGTGCTGTCCCCCACAGGCTCCTGTGTTTATGTATTTGGTCTCAGCTGTTGGTACTCTTTGGGTAGATTATGGCACCTTTGAAGCATGGCTCTCTGGCTGACATGGACTGTTGGAGGTAGGCATTGAAGGTGACATCTGTTTTTGCTTCTGCTCTGAAATTTCAGCTTCCTACATCATCTAGATGTAGGCAAGTTGCAGCTGCAAGTATGAGGACCACAAACTGACCACTGTGGCCACCACGCCTTCCCCATCATAGTGGACCATAGCCCTAAAACTGTGAGCTGGGATAAATACTTCCTCAATTAAGTTGCATCTCTGTCATATATTCTGTCACACTGAGAAAAATTACTAATACAGTGCACAACCCAACAATAAAGCATGTTTTTAAAAATATCATTAAAGCTAAAACATCCCAAATGACCTGACGCCCCAAATAAAAGCTAAAAGTCCCAAACACATATTTTAAAAAATAATAATTGTTTCAATAATAACAATTGAGATAAAAGTACAGTCATGAGGGTTAGACTCTCTGTTTTAAGATTTATTTTATTTTTAATTATGTGTATAATGCGCATGTCTATCTGTGTAGATGTGTACTTGCATGCGCAGATGCCCATGGAAAACTGAAGAGGGTGCTGCATCTCCTGAAATAAGAGTTACAGGCAATGTGAATTGCCTGCTATGGGTACTGGGACTAGAACTCAGGTCTCCTGCAAGAGCAGTTGGTGCTCTTCACCTTAAGTGTTGTGTTCTGCCTCTCCACCCACTTCTTGCCAGGGCACCTGGCCATTAACAACCAGCAGGTGGGAGAACCATTTGGCCACAATTTTGTTTGCATCAGCCAGCATAGTAGGCTATATGATTAGAGACAGAATGATTAACTTATGGGAAGAAGAACTATCCAGAATGGTGAGCAGATCTTATAGTCTAGGTCTCAGCAGTGGAGACCTAGCTATGTGGGTAGGCATTGCCAGATTACTGTTTAAAGATGAATGGGAATTCTGGTGGCAAGTGAAGAACACAAGGGATCTTACGTCTAGGGTGGAATGAAAGGTCAATGATCAACGCCACTAACTCAGTCAAGAACACTGGGAAGTGGCGCATGCCTTTAATCCCAGCACTTGGGAGGCAGAGGCAGGTGGATCTCTGTGAGTTCAAGACCAGCCTGGTCTACAAGAGCTAGTTCCAGGACAGGCTCCAAAACCACAGAGAAACCCTGTCTCGAAAAAGAAAAAAAAAAAAAAAACACTGGGAAGCTGAAAGTCACAGACAAAAGAAAAGTAGTAGGTGGGGTCAGGACAGTGATGGGGAGGGAAGCAGTTTTGATGATGGTCTAGTGCTAGGAGAGATGGGAGACTTGAGATAATTCTGAATTGGGAGAATTTCCAGGAATCGATCCTCTGTATGCAGGATACAAAGAAAGCCCCTTGACAGTGGATTGCCATAAGATCTGTGGTAGCCTAGTAATTAAATTTAAATTCCAAATACCATCCAGAACAAAGAGTAGGTGTGCCCCCATGAAAACATGCAAGAGTTTAGAAGACATATCTGAGACAAATAGAACATGGCTTCAGGATTGTTTACGTTTCTGTGTAGGTTCAAATGGGCATTGATGTGAAGGAACTCCACCTTAAAGTTCGTGTTGTAAGAAGTCACCCACAAGTCTCTTATGTTGGAATAAAGCTAAGGGAGCAGTTGAGTTTTGAGACAGAACTTCACTCTTTAGGCTAGACTGGCCCAGAACTCATGGCAGTCCCCTGCCTCAGCTTCCTAAGTGCTGAGCTTGCAGACATGAGCCACCATACCTGCCAAGGATGTTGTTATGTGATGTATGTAGTATCTTCCAAGACAATCTGTGACATGTTACACTGACAGGTCAAGGCCTGGACAACGTGTCCCTCAAGTCCCAGAAGCCTATGGGTCTTCAGCATTCAATAGTCTCTGCAGACAGAGGAAAGTGGTTTGCACTGTATCTTACCGATCTCAAGGAGGCTTTCCTGACAGGCTCCTGACACAGGAGATGAGTCTATAGGAACACTCCTTGTTCTCAATAATTTGTCTGGCATGATTACTTAGCAGCAACTGAGGGAATGTAAAATAACAACCATTTTCTTTTTCTGCCTTATTCCTCCTTCCTGAATTTTCAGACATTCCTTTTCCTTTGTTAAAAATAGCTAACGAGCGTCTTTATGGCTTTTCAGTTGCCCAATTGGCTCACTTAGTATGTTTTCATAGCTCATGCTAAGTATGGCTCTTCAGGTTTATGAATGCTTTCTCTCTTGTTTAATGATTTAGTAAAACGTATGTGCATGCATGTATGCACAGGCATATACATAACATAATGAGCCAGCATACATGTGTACACATACAAACATACATATATATATATATGCATTCTTCAGTGACAACTTATTTTGGAGATGGTTGTCTGGGGTCATTTCTCACCTCTATGCTTATTAGTTATATCATAATGAATGTCAGTCTGCCCATCTACACAGAAGCTAGAAGTATGTGCTTCCTAGTTATACTCAGAGAAGAAAACAGTGATGGACATAAATGATTATTGTAGTTTCCATGGTGATCACTAGTTGCTGACATTCCACCTTTCCAAAGAGGTTATCAGTGTAATTTCATTGGAATGTTAAGCTGATTTTCATTTGATGTGGGTATAAATCTAGTAAGTTTTGATCTTTACAGGTAATTGGAAAGACAGCAAGTGATACACTGAAAAATTCCTTGTAAATATAAAATATAAACCAGGGCATGAGCAGAGTAACCTATTTTCAAAAGATTCTCTAAAAATACCACAAGTACATTCTTAACAATTGTCACACGTGATAGGAATGTTTGTAAAGGTGATGTAGAAGCTTACTATTTTATAGACTTCCTGTTTACATATTCATAGAAAAGAGTTACATCGCAGAGAGGACAGCATTTTTCCAAGAAGCTATAATTTATATCTAAAAAGCCCAGTGTCATATATGGGCTACCTCCTGCAAATTGTTGTCCTATGTGTCCTAGAACCCCACCCCTAAATAATACAGTCTTCTGCCATTGCTTTTAGTTACCAACTTGAACTTGACAGTAAGACCCTATTGCTGATGGTATCACATATCTGACCACAAGACAAAGAGACTTTAGATGCAACTGAGCAGTTAACTTCCTCCTTGCTGGCTAGCTTTCACGGTACCAGAATGTATTGCACAGGCTGCTGAAGGGAAATCCCATCAACAGACTTACCCAGCTGTGAACTCTGATGTTATGGGAGTAAACAGACTATTCCAGACTGGATATAGGGACAAAAGAACAACACTGATCACAAGAATTCTCACCTTATAAACCAACAACAACAAAAATCACACCCACCTGTGTAGATGAGGGACTGTTGGTTTATATAGTGAGAATTCTTGTGAGCCATGTTGCTCTCGTGTACTCTCTCTATATAGCCTTAAATTATTTCAATGTTTTTTGTCTAGATTGCTTTTAATCTGGGATATCTTTGCAACACGTTCTAAATTTTCCATTTTTGAGAACTACAGAAACTGGTAAATGGAAAAGTTATTCAGCTTGGAGCTGTATAGCTGTATAATTTAGGTAGTAGGAAGTAGTACTGACATTATAAGATGGGTGTGTGTGTGTGTGTGTGTGTGTGTGTGTGTGTGTGTGTGTGTTTCCATGTCCTCAGAAGCAGTGTGCAACAACATAGCCCAAACAGCTACGTCTCTTTATAGGGGTCACTGAGTTCAAGTTTCATGTTAGTTCTGCTCCATACAAAACATAAGTGATAGAATTTAATTTTCACATTTTTTCAGATAATAAAACCTGATTTATATGCTACAAAAGATCATTATCTAATAAAAGCAGCTGACTTTTAGAAAAGATGTCATTAGACTGTAAGGTTTGTAATGGGCAAAGATTTTTGTCCATGATAGTCACTGAGTGGCCTCCCCTACACATGAGAGCACCCAGCAACAATGGGTGTGGTGATATATTTTTTATTTATTTTCTTATTATTTTTT
>NC_022013.1:87816656-87820120 GCF_000317375.1 Microtus ochrogaster
TTGGGGGTGAGTAAAATCATTTCTTCCCTTGTGAGACTCTGTTAAAGGTCTCTGTAGGAAAGGTATCCTTGTTCCTTTCCTATCCCTGTACTGTTCAATAATTATGGAGCAAAGCCCTTTGTTAGGGAGAGGAATACACACACCCATGTGCACACACACACACACACACATACACCTATGTGCACACACACATGCACATGCACCTGCACACCAGTCAGATTAAAGACAGGCCAGTAACCAGACTTCAGACAGGTGGAAGACACAGGGAGAGAAGTGAAGAATTCAAATTTGGGTTCACTTTTCCTCAAATCACTTTAAGAGGAAGATTATTATTATTATTATTTCCTTAATATAATGTTGATGCAAGTAGGCACCTATTACAATTTAGATGTGAAATGTCCCCTACAGGTTTACATTTTGGAAGCTGGTTAACCAGCTTTTGGGAGGCTGGGGAATCTATAAGGGGTGGGGCTTATGTGACAGAAATAGATCATGGCCTTTGAGAGCTATGTCTACCCACTCCTGGTTCCCACCTTGTTCTCAGCATCCTGCAGACAAAACTCTCTGAAACAAACCATAAGCCAAGATAAATCTCTCTTGCTTTGAGTTGTTTCTGTCAGGCACGCACGCTGATGGAGGAGTACCTCACAAAAAAAGGGGCCTGAAAATGTTTATTAAAGTGTTCATAAAGCGAAATCAAAGACCAAATCTTCTAATCCAAAATACTTTCCCCCATAGATGGTAGAGAAAGAAAACATTAGGGAATGCCTATAACTATCATGTGGGAGCTGGAAAAATTGCTCAGTCCAAAAAGTTTTTACTGTGAACGTATGAGGACCTGTGGTTGCCTGTGCCCTGAAGCCCAATGTCATGGTTTACACTGCAATCACACTGCAGAGAAGGCAGACACAGGCCCTAGGTCTCAGTAGACAGCCAGACTCACCCACTGGGGAAGTGAACTAATCTGTCTCTGAGTGGTGGCTCCTGAGGTCGACCTCTGAGCACCACGTACACACAAACACACATATACCTGCGTAGGACTGTGCCCTGATCACCCACTAAAGGATCCACAATGCAGTGCTTACAGTAGACAATATACTAAGTGCCACAGTCCGCAGAGACAGAAAGAAATCAGATTGTTTTATACAGTCGAGCAGATACAACTCTCACAGACATGTCTCTGAGAGAAACAGAAACTAGCCCTGAAACAGGAGGACATGGCTCTTCACACATGTTTCCTGGTAGGTGGAGTAATTATTCATGAATGCCTACTGGCCTTATCTACTGAGAAAAAAATATCTAATTTCTCATATCTTTATGATAGAGGATCTTTTTGCAACTCAGAGCAAGGAGTTCATTGGAGTTAGATCTTTACTGTAAGGAAACTAGGCGGTAGAGGTGCTAGCCCCCTTCAGATTCTCACTTCTAGAAGGGATCTCTGGTCTTTAGAAAGATATGTGTGTGCCACAAAACTGACAAATTCTCTGTCGAGACTTTAAAAGAAGATGATAGACACACACAGAAACACAGACACACATATACATATGTAAAAATAAGAATATATATAATATAATATATTAAATGTTCTCTTTTTTAATTAATTAATTTTACATCCTGGCAGCAGCAGTTTCCTCTGCCTCCTCTCCTTCCAGTCTTTTTTCCCACCTACCCCACTCTGTTGCAACCCCAAACCTACTCCTCCTCTGTTTCTGTTCAGGAAAGGGCAGGTCTACCATGGATATCAACAAAACATGGTGAATCACGTTGCAGTAAGACTAAGCACCTCCCATGTTTTAAGACTGGGCAAGATGACCCAGTATGAGAAGTAGGGTCCCAAAAGCTAGTAGAAGAGTTGGAGACAGCCCCTGTTCCCAGTGTTAGAGGAGTTCCACAAGAGGACCAACCTACACAACCTAACATATGTGCAGAGTGCCTAGGTCAGCCCCATGCAGGCTCCCTAGTTGTCAGTTCAGTCTCTGTGAGCCCTAGGAGCCCAGGTTAGTGATTCTGTGAGTTTTCTTTTGGTATCTTTGGCCCCTCTGACTCCTACAATCTTTTTTCCCTTTCTCTACAGGATTCCAAGAACTCTGCCCAGTTTTGGGCTCTAGGTCTGTATCTGTTTCCACCAGTTGCTGGATGAAGTCTCTCTGATGACAACTGGGCTAGGCACCAATCTACGAGTATAACAGAATATCATTAGAATGTCCTTCAGTAGTGTTTGGTTCTATCCTAGGTCTCTGGGTCCAGTCTGTGGGTCCTGGTGCTCCAGGAATTGTTAGGGATTGGCTTTCTCTCCTGGCATGGGTGTAAGGCTAGACCAGTCATTTGTGGGCCACTCTCTCAATCTCCAGGCTACAGTTAATCTGCATATCCCATAGGCAGGACAGACTGTAGGTCAATGGTTATGTGATTGGGTTGGTTTCACACTCCCTCCACTTGGAGTCTTGCCTGGTCATAAGACACGGTCATTTCAAGTCTGCTATTGCTACAAGTCTTAGGTGAGGTCATCCTTGTAGATTCCAGGGAGATTCTCCTGAGCCAGGTTTCTACCTCACCCCATAATGAGGCCTCTTTCCAGTAGTCTCTTTCAGAGCTCTCCCCTCCACCTCACAATCTGATTACTCATGTTCCCATCCCCACCTCCCCACAATCCACTCTCAAAATCTCTTCTATTTTCCCTTCCCAGGGAGATCTAGGTGCCCCCCCAAACTCCTAGTCCCTCTGGGTCTGTGGATCCAGAATAGTTATCTTTTATTTTACAGCTAATATCCACTTATGAGTGAGTACATATGGTGTTTGTCTTTCTGGGTCTCGGTTACCTCACTCAGGATGATTTTTTTTTCTAGTTTGATCCATTTGCCTTCGTATTTCGTGATGTCCTTGTTTATAACAACTGAATAATACTGTTATGTGTTTTCTAAAGTGAATGCCCTACAAAAGAGGCGAGGGAAATCTTCTCCCTTAATTCCTAAAGGAAGAATTGCCCTCGCACTTTTGATCTGTATTTGTCCTTTAAAAAATGGGCAAAGAGGGCTGGTGAGGTGGCCTAGTTGGTAAGAGAGATCATTCTATGATTGTGAAGACTGAGCACCCGCATAAACAGTCACTGATGTGTGGGGTGGATGCAGGCAGATGTAAGAGCTCATATGCTAGCCAGCCCACCCCAAACAGTGATTTTTCTGGTTCCATGAGAGTCCTGCCTCAAGACAATAAGTCAGAGAGCTGTAGGACAAGATGCTAGGTATCCTGCCTTGACTTCAATATGCATACACATGAGTTCACACACATGCAAACACACACTTTCATGAATGGACCACATACCATGCATAAACACACACACAGACTCACACTCACATGTATGCACCACACATCACACATCTACACCCACCTATCATACATTTTATACACACTCTCACACTCACATTCACGCTCTACACACACACACACACACACACACACACACA
>NC_022013.1:87820250-87844750 GCF_000317375.1 Microtus ochrogaster
GAGAGAGAGAGAGAGAGAGAGAGAGAGAGAGAGAGAGAGAGAGAGAGAGAGAGAATGAAGGCTTTTCTACTGTCAGTACTGTGTTCTATTTTACAAATCAGCATGCTTTCATTACCGGTATATTAGAAAAATTAATTAATACTGTGTTTTCACACTAAATATGAAATTGGAAGAGCTCCAAAAACATTATCATTTACCTTTTATAGACACTGACAAAATGATTCACTTTGATATAACCCGCATAAACAGGATCCCAAGCTGTAAAGTTGCTAATTGTTCTCGCCTCACATGAACATCAGCCTCTGTACGTGTAGCTAAGTAAACACTCATTAGTGAATCATTAATGTTCCTCCAGGATCAGGCCAGAGTTTTCAAAGTAACCAAAACAGCCTTGGTAAAAAAATGGATTAGATTAGGGGAGGTATGTGAAGTCACCCTCACTTTATCTTGCAACACTAGATAATCACAGGTATCAAAATGTTATCCTAATTGAGCTTAAAAAAAATCTTTGATTAGAGTTATTTTAATGATGTCTCCAATTTGCTTTTTATGTGTAAATCAAACCACGGGGTGCTCAGAAGGTATTAATTGGTGATGAGATTAATCATTCCTTTGGGTTCGATTCACTTGATACCAACCCCACCCTGATGTTAGGGAGAGTTGAGAAATTCTATTCTTTCATACCTCATTAAGCACAGCAAAAACCATTATAGAAAACTGACATGAAGATCTTCTCACCCATTAGTGAAGATTCTTTCTGGTCCCTTATCTACTGCACAGATGTGGATAATGGATTCAACAGCCCCAAGGTTAGTCTTTCTTCAGTACACATTGCACACACATGGGCATTAAAAACGAGGCTGGATTAAAAGACGGGGGGCATCATGAGGAAATGCGGATATGTACCCCTGCCTCTGGGTTTCAGCCGATGCCTCCCTTTAGCAGTAATGCAGTACAGCCAGCATTTGCTAACGGCTTTTGCCATCCTGCTATAAACCTGTACTTTTGTAGAAGTGTCATCAGAACCCCTTCTCCATTTATATGCAAAAAAGTCCTGACCTATTGTACAGCCCTAACTCTTGGTTTTATTTCCCATCCAAAGAACTTTAGAAGCCACTCTATAAACTCACTTATCAAGAAGAGAAAGAGAAAAAAAGATTTCTTAGCCTTTTGAGATGCAACTTAAGAACAACCAAAATGGTGGACCTGCCTACTGTTAAGACACTAGTAGTACCTTGTTGTGAAGAAGCCCACACCGGTGTTCCCAGAGCGCTGTGTTCTTTCCCTGAGGGGCCTTTCTATTCGTAATAAACTCCAGCTCTGTTTCAAACTAGCTTGTCCTGAACTTCTTTTCTGAGACAAAGGCAAGGACCCATTTATCTGATTTGAGGTCCCTAAAGGATTAAAGGAACTGCTCGCGCTGATGTGGATGACAGCAACTGGATCTCTGTCCCTGATGCTGCTGCCGCGGTTCCAAGAATCTCTGCCTTCAAGCTTTGTTTCACCAGCCCAGAGTCATCTGCTAACCTCACCTACAGTGTGGCCAAAATATCTTAACCCTCTTCTATTGACGCCCCTCATGGACCACCTCATTGTGCCTGGGGCTCTGTCATCACCACCTCATATCTGCACAGAATCCTGAGAAGTGGGTTTGTCGCAAATAAGGAACTGAGGCTCTAGGTTCAGCACATTCATGATATTTCCCAGTTTATAAAGAGCAGGATAGAAGTTAACACCAGAGCTGTTCATCTTCAAGGAACTTGTACCCAATGTAGGCATTTGTTCTCAGGATCAGAGGATATTCAATTTAACTAAATATTGCGTAAGGTTCAAGTCCAAAAGGAAACTTCACCTCCATAAAGAAATCTCAGGTCATTCACTGTTAATAAGACTAGGAAAAGGGCTCAGTGGGAGATACAGGTAGTGAGGCATACTCAGGAGTCTGCCTTGCTTTTATTATAGCATTGGTGAGTTTAGAACTCTCCTGCTTCAAACAGTGTTTGAAACCCACTAACCAGCTTGAGTGTTGGCTTCCCATCACTTCATGACTGTTCTGAGGATCCTGCCACGAGCCCATTGGGTAGAGAGCTGGGAATATACTTAATATGAGGGCATGTTTGAGTTTAGCAAGAGAAGAGGGACTGAGGAGAGAGCTCAGCACCTAAAGGTCTTGCCTTGCGAGCGTGAAGACCTGAGATTGATTCTCTGAACCCAGACGCGGTGACATACACTTGCAATCCCATCACTAAAAGGGTAGATCCTTGAAGCTTGTTAGTCTGGTGGCCCAGTCTGCTCGACAAGCTCCAGGACAGGGAGAGAATTGCTCTCAGAGAAACAAGATGGATGGCATCTGAGACAAATGTCTGTCCTTTCACATGTAAGTCCATGTGCCCACACATCTACATACACAAAGTGCATACAACACACACACACACACACACACACACACACACACACACACACACTCAATGGCAATGTCAAAGGCTGTTAGCCTGCCCAGTTCTCTAAGTTAGTTAGTGGTGTAATGGGGGAGGCGATAGTTTAAGTTACAGAGGGTTTAATGTCCGGCAAGATGACCTGAGAGCAAGTCCAAAGAATACTGCACCATCAGTTCTACAAGATTCTGCTATGTGGGGAGCAGACTGGCCTTTTGCTGCAGCAGCACACACCATGAGTGCACCACTATCATTGACAATCATTTCTTAACAAAAGTGATCAAAAACATCCCCGACTGTGGAGTCGTTCAACTGACACCACCACAGACCTACTGGGTGACAGTTTTCTCCAGCTTCTAATAAGTTCATAATTTAAATAATTTGAAAGGTATATTGTGTAAGTTTCTAGGTTTTAAATATATATAAAGTTATATTTATGCTTATGAGATAGATATACATACACACACACATATATGTGTGTGTGTATATATGTGTGTGTGTGTGTGTGTGTGTGTGTATGTATATATAGATATATCCAAAAACAAGCTCCCAGCATATTGTACAACTGAGGTTGAACATTCAGGAAAAAAAAAAAATCTGTTTTGCTTGTGAATACGATTTTTGATCTTTAGTCTCCAGACAGTGTGGAAAAGCACAGAATCTTTGCATCATGATGAAACTTGGGGAATTCCACATGAATAGTACTGGATAGGTGTCTTTCTTGGTCTCTAAGAGCAACCACCTCAGGTTGGTGATTTCACCCCTAATCAAGCAACAGTATTCCGTCTTATCTGGGCCAATTTGCCTGCTGAGACTTCGGAGCGCCTGCATGATTCATTCTGTCTAAAAATCATTTGGTTTTTGTGCTCGCTGTAGATAATTGGTTCTTGGCACCAGAACTTAAGCTATTTACAGTGCAAGTCTGTTAAAATGACACTGAAATCTAGCTCAAACAAACACAATCAAAGTCAAGGGTGTGCTTTTAAAATGCTCTTTACTGCACCTGTTCAAATTAAAATTTAAAATCTTTTTTCCCAGTGCTTATTGAGAAAAATGGAAAGGGGGAAGGAATTCCAAACCCTGATCCAATAATAATTTTATTCCGTTTGCACAGAGAGAAAGGGAGAAAACTAAGGGCTTAGGAGAAGGCTTTCAAGAGGCACAGACTGCGTGGGCCAGTGTAATTTGAGGATGTCACACCTTATGTACCCTCAAATGACACCTTATGCACCGAGGCAAAGACCCTACAAAAGTGAAACTTATTTAAGACGGCAATTAATCAGTGTGTTATATCAGTCTCCTGTGCTTCACTGACCTAAGTGGTCTAACAAAGAAGTCTAGAGAGCTCTCAAAAGTGGGACCTTTGGGTCTGTAACATTCCACTCCCGGACGACAGAAAAAAAAATGTAAAAACGTTCAAATGAGAAGTGAGTATAAAGTATATATAAGAGCTAAAACTTGTTGGGTATACAATATATACTAAGAACTATAAGAAATTATGCTGATTGTATAATCTGTATGAGATACTTAGGCTACAACCCAACATATATAAATGCTTAGCATATTATTTTTATTAAGTGAAATGTAGGTGGCCTTTGTAGACTTCTACTTTTGAACAGAAAATAGCCTTTGTTGAGGTTTCAGATTCTATAACGTGAAGTATTTAGATAATTTCTCCTGGTAAAAACAACTGTATTTTTATAACAAATATGACATGATGTGGGAGTGTCATATATCAATCTGTTGATTTCATTGGTTGAGTAATAAACGAACTGCTTGGGCTCATAGCTTGGAACATAGGTGGGTGGAGTAAACAGACAGAATGCTGGGAGGAAGAGGAAGTGAGCTCAGACTCGACAGCTCTCCTCTCGGGAGCAGACGCATCAGAGAGAGACGTCATGCTGCCCGCTCCTGGGCAGACACACGCGATGAAGCTCCGACCCAGGATGGACGTAGGCTAGAATCTCCTTGGTAAGCCACCTTGTGGGCTACAGCAGATTATTAGAGATGGGCTAGTCCAGGTGCGAGAGTTAGCCTAGAAGAGGCTAGATAGAAATGGGCCAAGCAGTGATTAAAAGAATACAGTGTCCGTGTAATTATTTAGGATAAAGCTAGCCGTGCGGGCAGCTGGGTGCCGGGGACGCAGCCCTGCCGCTCCTATTACAACAATGACATATTAAAGTGCTTGTTAATTTGAAGAGTTTCAAAGACAGACAAGAACTCCCAAACTAATTAATTTTTGGACGAAGTCCTAAAACTAAGAGGTAAGCAGAATATTGGAGGAGGGGAGCCCCTTGCATGTGGACTGAGACGCTAATGCAGTCAACGTGGGGCCTGGATCCTAGACTGCAGGCTGGGACAGAAGCCCAGGCCAGGAAGGTTCACCACAGACAGGACTGGAACTGCCCAGCAGAAGCACAAACCATATCTAACCAAATTCGCCTGCCCTCTCAACCAGAGGACCTCAGAAAAGTAAGACTGCCTGGAGATTAAGCAAAGCAAAAACCAGAAAGAAAGAAAAAAATGGGAAGTTCCTAAGATGGTATGTGGCTTCCGGCCTCTAAACTCATGTGAACGTGTGGCAGTAATGATATAACCAATGATATTAAGGGACAACAACAAAGAAGAGAGTTTAAGACTAGAGTATCATGTATAGATAATACACAGGGTGAGAGACAGAGGCATTGCCTATGAGGAGCAGGACGTCCAGATTAAACTGGGTGAACTAAGGAAGTATAATATATTTTCTATGGTAAGCATTCAAATGATAGAAATAGAAAGTACAGAATGAAATATGGTTAATAAATTTTTTAGAAGTACAGAACAGAGAAGGGGATAGTAAACAGAGGACAAATAGAAAATAGCAGGGCAAAATGAGTCTGATGGGATTATGTAGATATAATTACATAGAAACGGTACTGAGCCAAAAAGTAATTATCAGATGGTACTCTAAAATATAGCAAAAAGGAAAATCTAGAAGTAGGCTAGCTACAAGAGATAATGCAAACATGCGTACATTTGGGAAATCATATAGAAGCTATATTGAAAAGATGAGGGATATAAACCCTAACACAGAATCAGTGATGCTAAGCAGAAAATTGAAGAACATCCCTAATGACAGAGGTTCACCTGTTGGGGTAAAGGTTTCCCTTTATAGTGACATTTCTGTTGTCGTAAATTTATAGACAACAAATAGCATAGCTTCAAAATATAAAAAATAAAACTTGACAAAACTTCAAACAAAAAGTAGAGAAATCTATTGCTCCAATATAGGATTAAGGTACACACGCGAAAGAAATCTGAAAACATAAGCAGCTAGAAGAAAACTGTAATTCAAAAGATTTGAACAAGGTCACCACATACTGAAAAAAATGCATATAAGTTGAACATGACATACATCAATGTCTTTGTGCTTATATCCTTTCCATACAGCTAGAACCTAATTTTTTTTTTTTTCAGAAACACTGGCCAGAGAACTTTCCCTACAACCAGGGGTACATATTTGAGTATGGCATGCATATGTATAGTTTGCATATAATCACAAATCATATAGATATTGGTCATACCTTTTAACTTTCTGTAGGCCTTGTTCAGCTACCCTATGGGCTGAGGGGATCAGTTTCTCAAAGTACTTTTAACCCACTCATGTCTGCAAATAGGTACAGTGACAAGATTCGCTCTCAGAGGAAAGGGGTTCAGGCCATCATGTGCTTGCAGCTTACCAAAAATTTGGTCATTTTTAATCAGGAAACCTAAAAACAAGAGGCTGGCCTGTGTTCTTTCTCAGTTCCTTTTCTTTGGTGGTATCTGGACTCCAAGGTGGTCTCCAACAATGGCCCCTTCCTCATGTTTGTAGCCCTCTGTAGTTTCCTCTTACAACAAACAGGGCTAACATGTGTCGCTAGCACCCCATTGAAATAATGACTAAGTTGCTAAGTTGTGATTGATTCAACAGCCTCATGCAGATGTCTACAGGGTGAGGATTTAAGGCTGTCCTCCACAGACCATCTCTTATGCACGAGTTAGACAGCCCTTGGAGGGAGCCATCTTGGAAGCAGACTCTTTAAGATTGCACTTCAGTAGAGTGCAATGCTGACGGGTAGACTCTACCTGCTTGGGCAGCCCTGGGTCAGAACCACCTGGCTGAGACACTTCCAATGGTCAACTCACAGCAACTAAAAATATTTTGAATCTGCAGATACCCAGATAGTTTGCTACCACCCATAGAAACATGTTCATTTACATGACCATTTCCTAGCTCCTCTGTCTCCATCCAAGTGCTATGACTCCATATATGATCAAAGCCTCAGCAAAGAGATTGGAAGTTTTGTTGAGTCTTCCTCAAATCTCCAATGGCAGGAGAAAAATTTAGGTCCTAAAAGTCCTCCTGGAAGTTGGACTGTCACAGGGGGAACTTGGATGAGATGCGGTAAGAAGCCCAATAGACTTGTCATGTCAGTTCTGACATTTTTAACCCTGAGATCTGTTTCCCAGGTGAAGTGATTATCATGGAACAGCAGAGCGTCTTTGTTGCTATAGCAAAGGGCATGCTTGGTTTCTAAGTTTGAAATCAGAATGTCCAACTATGTGGGAAGTGAGCAGAAGAGAGGGACGGGGGAGGGAGAGACTTAGAGAAGCTCCTAGACATTGGGTCTGTATGCACAGGAAGAGGAGAGAGATCTGAAGACAAGTTCCATGTGTGACGTGGGCAGCAGGAAAGTATGGAGAAGCTGCCCAGGAAGCCTGACTTGTTGTTGAGTCTCAGAGAGAGAGAGTGGGCCTGAAGATTGAGGCCAAGTGAGGATCTGGAGCCAAGACAAGAGCTGGCACTCCATCTTTATTTGACCCCAAAACCCATTGTCTATATACTTTTTTTTTGTTCCCATTGTCTATATACTTGGTTCACTTGAATTGGATATTCTGAGGAACAGGTTTTTGGGCACAAAACCATCCCTGATTTATCCATGTTAGTTTTCTGTCTGCCCCTTTACATATGTCTCCTGCACTCTGTATTGGGCCCAGTAAGAGAACATTTAGTCTTCTGCTCCCTAGAACATTAGGTCATTACTGGAGTAGGCAGTGCCGCCATGTTTCTCTAGTGCTTTGCAAACATCTATGAGAGCACTAGCAACTGTGGGTATCCAATTGATATTAGCTACTCTATTTGAAAAAGCAAATTAATAAGCAAGAAACAAAGGATAAGGAAAGTCTATAAATCTGGAAGATTTACCAAGATTTTGGAAGATGCCAATGAAGCAGAACAATGTTATATTAAGAAGGGGTACACCCAAGAGTCCTAGGTTTTCACCTGATGTGCCGTTGGTGGAATTTAGTGAGTATGCTGAGATTTCTCAAGAAGCTCAGTACCAATGGTCTGATTTCAGCCTCTGAAGTAGAAGGGCACCACATGGAGATGAGCCAGGGTGTGGGTGTTGGCCATGGATGGTGAGGTCTAAAACTGGGGAGGTAGGAAGACAATGGTACTTATAAACCTAGTGATTCTCAAGCACAGCCAAGGTTGAAAACCTATCTTCATTGAAGAATATGGTAAACTTCAGAGCAAAGACTGGCTACCACCTCACATGGAGGCAGAATCCTGGGGCCTCCTGACAACTGTCACATGATAAGATGCAACAAAACAAATCATAATGACAACAGCACAATGACAACCATGAAAAACAGTTGTCGTGGTTTGAACCTGAAATGCCCCCCACGGGCTCTTGATTTGAATGCTCTGCCCCTCTAGTAGCACTATTTTGAGAGGTTCTGGACTTAGCTGGAGGAAGCAGATTACTGGAGGAGGATCCTTGGGAAACTCTCTGCTCCAGTCTGTCACCGTGTGAACAGATGTCCTTTATCCCATGTGGCCACAGTGGTGTTCTGCTCAAGTACATGGGGCCAACAAAATGTGTGCTGTACCCTCTGAAGTTGTCAATCAAAATAAACTTCTTCCTAAGGGATTTTTATCAAGCATAATGACACTTAAGTAACTAATGTGTCAAAGTGACAAAGATGAAAGCACAGAGCTCTAAACTATACCCCCAGATGTGTATAGCTGGGGCTCTGGTACAAATCTGAACCATCCCCATAATTCTCTTGGAAGCATTGTGCACATCTATCCCCAGTTGCAGACCTAGAGTAGAGGTGGTGTCCTTACTATGTGCTCCAATATTCCCTCTGAAAGCCTTGCTCCATTAAAAAGCAATTGTTTCTTGTTTAACATGCTCCTTCTTGCTGTCTGTGACCTCTTTGCAGACAAGGGCTCTCTCTTGCTTACTCAGTGCTGTATCCTCAGGATTGAGCAAATGCCTGGCACAGGAAACAAAGTCAATATATGTAAAATTGATGAAGAGGTGGGTAAATGAATGGTTGAGCAGCCCATTCGTCTCTCTCTCTCTGTTTTTAGAAAGGTACTGTCAGAATTGGAGGATTTTAACATCCCAGAGGGGAGGGGACCGCTGCCACCACCTTCTGTCTCTCTCCCGAGAGAATGATGCCACTTCCATAGAAAATATAAGCCTAACTTGAATGCAGGATCTATTGACACAGCTCTATGCCCCCAAGGAGTCTGGCATGGTGCTTTGTTCATAATGGATAATAATTTTAAGAAACTTTGAGATAGATAGATGAATTCTGTCACTACTGAAGTATATATGTGCATCTTGACCTAAACAAATCACAGAGAAACGAGGTGAGTTCCCCACCCCCCCCGCATGAGCCCAGGCCTTTAATCTGAAGAAGCTAAGGTAAAAAGAGTGCCGTGAGTCCAGGCCAACTCAAGCTAATCAGAGATTCAAGAACAGTTCGGGCCATAGATCCTGTGTCAAATAATAATAGTAATAACAAAAACAACAACAATTTAACAATGGAATCACAATGAAACCACAAAGCAGAAACCTCTAAGGTGGGATTTCAGATATTCTTCTGCCTGGGTGCGGAGATACTGTGAACAAAAAGCAAATTTTATAAGGACAAGTAAAACATCAATTTTTTTCCATTCAACTTTCTGCAAGTCAGGCACTATTCCAGGTATTTGGTAGACATTAGTGAGCAACAGAATCATCTGTCTCTTCTTCAGTGATGTTCCCTGAGCCCTGTAGGGCAGGCAAGTGATGGAGATGTCACATTTATGACTGAGCGCTCAGCCCAGACCATTCTCAGCACTATGGCCACTGTCACTATATACTTTCTACTGTGACCCAAAGTGAAGGAACAGACAGTACCAGTCCTAGAGAGGACACAGACCAAGCGAAGCTTTCACGAGTTGCTTTGGGCATTCTAAAATTCTGCAACCCCTCTGGAAAGCAGTTTGACATCATTTCATGAAATGTACACCAACCTTACAACTGAGCAACCTCATCCCCAAAGAAACAAAGATACATGTTCGAAATAAACTTTCTATATTCATTAATGTTCTTCATTGTTCATAATAGTCCACAACAAAAATAGCCAAACAAATGCCCACTGGTAAATAGCTAAGCTGCTCACACAGGGGAACAAGGGAACAAAGTATTAAGCTCCCAGAAACATGAATGATTGTTGGGGAAATAATAGGTACCAAGTCAAAGAAAACACACCAAAAACTACATTGTATTATTACTCTTCTATGAAATTCTAGAAGGAGCAGGTGAGGTGGCTGAGGACAGTGCCTGGGGAGGAATTATGGTTTTGTGACTGTGTTACACACCGTACACTTAAAAGAATGAATTTTGTGATGAGCGAAACATGAATCATCTGGAATTAAGACTAGAAAATAGAAATAACCATGAGCACAAACAGCTGTTGGCTTGAATATCTGGATCAAACACACACAACAAGAACAAAGGTCATTTTGTTACCCTTTCTCTCCAGTGCACCTGTCGCCTGCTGGGTCTCACTTTCAGAAGAGATGCCTCCTCAGAGACCTTCATCAACGTCTTTCTGTCTTGTCCTCGTCAATATTCTAGGGGTCTCTCAAGTCTCTTTGGCAGAACATGACTTGCCTAGTTTTAATATTTGTAAACTTTAGTGGTAGGTGTTGGTATTCAGGCATCAGTACTTGCCTGTCCTTGGGATCCTGACAGGATACATCCTCAGCTGTAGCCACTAAAAGTACCTCCTGTGTATATTCACTATGTTTGCTTTTAAAAGGTGGGCATTGCCCATCTCCCATCTCTCTCCCTCTCTCTTTCTCCCCTCCTCTCTCTTCCACCATCCTTGTCCCCAGGGACTGGTCTCTGACGCCCCTCTACCTCTTCTATGCCCCCCTCTACCTCTTCTATGTCCCCCTCTACCCTCTTCTTTGCCCCCTTTCCTCTTCTCTTCCAATAACCCTCCCATGTAAACCCTGTAGTATGGCATGACTCTCTCCCATCATTTTTTAAATAAATTATATCAGTAGGAAGGAATAACTTGTTTCCTTCCCATCGGAGCCCTGGCCAATGCTCAATAACAAAGGGTGTACTATGGGCAAAATGTGTAACAGAGTTATATAAGAGCTACAGCTGGGGCCAGAACCTTTGGAAATGAAGCCCAAGAAACCTGGTAAAAACTTGCCCATGTGGATTCTCTGTAATGAGAAGGAACAGTGCAGAAATATGACTGGACAAAACTTTGATCTTTTGTCCATTCAGATATAGGAGCAATTGATTCATAGGACTAGGAATAGACGGGACGGGATATTTAAGTGGAGTCTGTGACTTCTATGTAGATTCTTCTTGTGTCTCTGTGTAGCTTTTCTTTCTCCGTGTTTTTGGTGAGACCCTTCTGCAGGAACAGCCTGCAAAAAGAATAGGGTTTCCTTTCTGGGGTTTCATTTCTAGGGTTTGTGGCTTGATTTAGGGGAGAGATATTCTAGTTTCCATGAGCCACTTCAGAAGGAACTGGGGTATGGCAGACAAAAGGACAGAAGGTCAGAGATGGACTTGCCTCCGGGGTCTTTCAGTCTTCTTCGGTGCTACGTACAGCATGCTGAAGAGTCATACTTTGGGATATCATTGTCCGAGTCCCATCAGAGTAAAGAAACAAAAGAAACAGAAATAGAATGAATGGATGTGAACATGAAGTAAACACTGAGGGGGAAAATCAAAGGGAATTTGTATCAGGAAGCTGAAGTGCATTCCAATCAGAAGCTGCAATGCTGTGGAGACCTTGTGCACACCGTGTATCTGGGGGATGAACAAACTGACGCTTATGTTAAGAGTGAAAATATGTAGTTTAACTTAACACTGGGGAAAATTAGAGTCTCATGACTTTGCTGGATCTTTGGGTTGCAGAGATCAGAAGGCACGGAATGCTTGTCCTCAGATGATCTAGTGAAGAATACTCTAGCAAATCTTACAAGCCAGAGATTGTCATAACGGAGCTATATATAAGATGTGGTGGCAATCAGATAAAGGAGCAGTTAATTCTGCTAAGAATTTCAATAGTGGCCTTCCAAGTGAGACGGCTGAGCTGGAGTCTTTTGGGTGAGCAATGTGGGTGTGGACATGCAGAGGAGAGTCAACTCTGGAGGTAGGCAAGATGGGAGTAAGTGGCAGGGAAAGGAGAGAATGGCATCTTAAAGGCTGGCTAGGGTCAGAGAAGAGCTGTGCCATTGCCTTTTAGTCTATCCCACTTGAATGTAGAGTGGAACAGGCCAATAAGCAAGATGTGAAAGCTGCTACAGGTCATGCCCAGGCCCCTTTTCTGAGCCCATCACACTTCTTCCTACTGGTGTCTGCACAGGCTACTCAAGGCTTTCAACTGCTTCTCATCTTGGAATAATTGTGGTGGCTAAGCTATTTCACTTGGAAAGTTATCTTGGGCAAACCACAGCCTGTCAGGGGATTATGGGAGGATGTAGCCCCAGCCACGTTATCTTCGATGTCATGTTGTAAACCTTCTGGGGCCAAAGCTTGGTCTTCACCCAATTTGTTTCCTCCTATTTTTTGCTATTCCTGCCCTCTTTATTTCTCTAAAACTTGAATTTTTCTCCTGAGAGACCTTCCTCTGAGAACCACAGACATCCAATTTCCATGTTAAGCCCTGCCTCTGGCAGTCCTGTCTGAAGAGATTGAGAAATAAAATGATCAGAGTTGTGTTTCCGGGTGAGAATGGAGTGGTAGACAGACCTTAGCAGAGGGAAAAGTGTAGGGATAGTAGATTTGAGGGTTCCTGGAGGCCTGCATCAGGATCTTTATCAGGATGATGGGATGGGGAGACATGATTTCATCTCTTGAGTATGTCATCATAGAGTATGTAAAACAGGGGAAAAAGTCTAGGCTGATCCTCCAGTTTTGAGGGTGACAGGGTGGTCTTCAATATCATGTAGTGTAAGGACAAGGTAAAAAAAGAAAGCCCCTCTAAAAGGCAAAGGCCAGAATTAATTCAGTCCACAGTCTCTTAAATGGTGACTTTCCCATGAGGTACTACGTGGAAAATAGTTTAAAATCAGTTTCTAGGTCCCAAGTAACGGAGCTGGGCAGAAACGCTGATCTGGGAGGCACTGGCATTTAAACACCCATTGAAACCATGTCCATACATGGAAGGTAGCGGGCTGTGAGCAAGTCCTAGAGACCTAATGCTCGGAGAGCTGTTCAATCAGGGAAAGGCAGCTGAAGAGATCACTGAAGCTCCAAGAGAAAGAGGCAAACTAAAATCAGCTGCAACGCCAAGCAAGGAAAAGAATGAAGAGGAGATGGCTCCAGAAAGTCAGCTGGTCAAGGAGCCAAAGGGAGGGAGTGGCAGGAACGGACCAAGGTAGCCTACAACTTAGAGGCTCTAGATGGCTTTGATGAATATTTCAACCCCTGAGCTAAGCAGGGAACATTTGAGTCTACAGGGAATGGAAAGTGAGACAGGAGAGGCAACATACTTCCAACCATGAGCCTTCTGCCTTGTGGTTTTTTTCCTTCCTATTAAATCCTCCAAGTTATTTTTATTCTTCCCAGTTTCTGTCTAGGTTGTAGAAAGAGTGAACTGTCAGAAAGAGGTACCATGCATGGTGAGGAGCAGGCAGCCATGATCCTTTCAAACTGAGTGGGTGTAATCTTAGGACACCTTCCGTTTCCATGTCACTCAGCAAACAGCATCTCAGCCAGGCCATGCAGAGTTGCAAGGATGTCTTCCCCTGTTGCATTGCACAAGCAAGCCCCCTCCCCCTCTGCCCACTGCACACTTAGACTTGGTCATGCTTTTAGTAGATGCTTTGAAGAGACCTGAAAGTCACAGGCACCCCAGGATATAAAAAGTGCTTTTCCTAGGGCATCACAGGGACTCAACATTTGTGATAGAATGGGCAGGAATGAAGAGTGTGCTGCCTCCAAAACTACTTTTTGTTTAACTTCTCCTTTCCTTTCTAATCTCCTCCTTTCCTTCCAGTGGCTATTTCTTTGTGTTTAACTAACTTTGGTCCTTATTTTTATAATTTCTGCTTCCAGTCCTATAACACATTGTTTTAATGTTGGGCAAACAGTTCAACGGATAGATGGATTTTACCAGTGGTTTTGGCTCTTGTGCCTCCTTAGGTCTGCTTGGCTCCCATGATTCCACCGTCTATCCTCCTGCTAGGGGGTCCTGGTGCTACCAGGGATGATTTCTTGACATCTCCAGCTTTCAGCTTTATAGAAGGAAGAGAGCCATCAGAAATAGGGAATCTGCCTCATATGGCCTCACTTAACCAGATGGACCATAGCTAGCTCCCATAAAACTTCTAGATGTGGATAAAGAACTCCACTTGCGAGACATAGGATCTAGCTTTTAGAATCTATGCCAAGTGGCCAGAAGACACAAGCTAGAAAGGCAATTATATTGAGGCCCTCTGGGGCTTGACTGACAAGAAAGAAATGAGAGATGGAGAGAAGCCAGCAACCAGTTTCTTCTACTCTGCGTCCCCATGCAGGGAGCCATGCTGTTTCCTCATGTCTTGTTGTGAAGACCTGACCCACTGAATAACCTGTCGCTTTGGCTTTGAGTCCCCCTTTCTTTATTGCGTCCTTTCCCCCAGGTTAAATGGAGGACCCTGAAAAATGTGCCTTCCAGTCAACCTTTGATACATTTCTACATCAGCCTTCATACTTCTGAGGATCCCAGACTAAGTCAGAGACCTGAACTTGGGAGAGAGTTGATGTTAGGTCTTAGTAATGGAATGACTTCAGAAGATCAAGTTCAAACTCCCACCTGCCTAGAAAATAATCTGTTGCACTCTTAAACATGTCTGACATGGGAATGCCCACTACTCGGGTAATTCTTTGGTTTCCCTGCGGACATTTCTTTCCTGCATTGATGTTGTTACAGGGAGCCCATCAGAGATGACGACTCGGATGTAGTTTATAGCCAATTGAAAGTCTTTATTCCAGCCAGCTGGAACTACACTCAGGTATTCAGGACTAAAGTTCTGAGCATTAGAGCAAGAGGCTTTTCAAGGTAAAAGTCCATCCTGGTATCTCACTCTGCAACTGCGGGGGTAGATTGGTACAGACAGTTAAACTGCTAGAAAACATAGAGATAGAGAGCAAAAAGCCTTGTACACACAGATAAGACTGAAGAATCCAGGAAAGTTAAACACACAGCTTACCTCTACAGTGGAATGAGGTGCAGTGCGTAGCTGCTCTTCTTGGAATGCTAGAAATAATATCTTTTTACAACCTGGTGATCCTTTGCTGTCTGATGAGTCATGCTTTGCCCGTATTTCCCAGAATTTATGCTTTTACTTACCCAAGACCTTTCTCCCTAAATCTTAAACATTGTTTTTAGACGATAAACCCAGTCTTATGAGTAATATCCCTTGTGCTTTACAACAGCCTAAGTGACTTCCATGTTATTTTAGGGCCAGGCCAATCCCAATACCCAGAGGCCTTATGTTTACCTTAGTCAAGCTCCCTGGACCCTAGATCTGGAGTGCTATCTCTGAGCCAGCAGTACCTATGCAAAGAAGCCAGAAGTACTTTGTTAGGAATCTCAACGTAAACATGTCTTAAATTGTTGTGCACTTGGGTCTGGGTTAATTGTTATCTGAATACTTTTTTCAAATTGTGCTGTGCTTAAATATGGCTAAAGTAAGATGATCTACATTCATAAAAAATGCAGGACATTGTTTAGAACTGAACTCTTGCACTAAGTAGACCCCAGCAGACCAGTCCAAACCAAGCTGGAGTCACTGGTGCTAAATGCCACTCAGTCAAGTCAAATGTTCAGCTAGGAGATTCCAGAACAGTTCAGGACTTCTGAAAGCGACAGATTCCAATCTACTTGTATGAGTATAATGAGGAAAATCTTCTCTGTTTTAGTTCTTTTCAAAAGATTACAAGAGCTGGAAAATGGGGAGGAGTCCTACACAACTTCTGGATATGATGTGGCTGCAGCTGCCAGCACAGGACTTGCACACACACGAACATGGCATCATAGTAGGAGGGGGAGGCTAGTGGAAAGGAGCAGGGTCTGTAGGAATGAAGGGGCCTAAGAGAGACTAACGGGGTGAAGATGTTATACATTTGAAATGGTCAAAAATTAAATTGAGAGAATAGCAGAAGATAAACCAGGCAGCCATATATGAACATTGCCTTCCCCTCTATTGTTTTGTCTTTATTTGCGCATCAGTGACACGCACCATTCATTTATACCAGGAGGGAGCACTCCATGTATTCTGCAGAATGAGGCTGCTCTCATCAGTAAGCCACAAATCTAAATCATTTTGGTCTGTAACTAAATTTATTGTAATTTTTCCTTTTGACGCTTCTTGTACTCCAATGTCAAGCCTTAAATAAATCATGATTCCACAGCAACATCTGGGAATCATAGTCCTGGGAAGAGAGACTTGGCCATCTTTCTACTGCCTTCATCTGTTTGTATTATTTACAAAAAGGTATTGTGACCAAAATAAATACATTTATTTAATTAACTTTCCCAGTTAATCAAGGGATAAGTGCTATTTTGTCTTCTCAGTTGGTTTGTCTGCCTCCCTGTGCTCCAAATGAAGTTTACTTGAGTTGAATACAAGAAAGGTGAGCTGTTATGTAACACTTCTCTAGAGAGTGTGCTTCAAGCTTGGTTGGTCACTGAAACACCAAAGTCATTATCCTACAGACACTGCCTGTTCCTCTCCATTCATTGTCAACCTTCCTTGTTCATCAAATCTGCCTGATTATCTCATTTCTCCATTCATCGTCTCTTTTTTATTTTATTTTGGTTTTTGTGCCACAGGATCTCACATAGCCCAGGCTGACCTCAGACTTTCTGTGTAGCCAAAGATGACCTTGAACCCTTGACCACAGAGCAAAAATGGATTACAGGCTTGCACCACCACACCTGGGTCATGTTATATCATTTCAAAGTGTTTTGTTTATGTCTGCCCCTTGTCAAAGTTAAGAACTGATATCTTCATTTTCCTGATTTACCATTGTCTCTAATCATTGTGACAGAGCCCATAATTTTTGATTTTGTAGATCTAAAACATATATGGTTAACTAATGTTCCTATTTCTCATTGTTTTTATGCTTGTATGTTTAATTTGGAGTACCTGTAGAAGCCTAGAGACTAGAAAGAGGCCATTTTGGGGGATGGGGAAGAAAGACATTAAGGGTAGTCGTAGAACACATGATTTGAAGAAGAGAGAAATAAGAGTGAGGGGGGTTTAAATGAGAAGGATGAACAGGGAGAGTGGAGGAGGGAAGGGGTAATAGCTAACACTAAGGATGTTTGAAAAAGACACTCAGAAACCTACTATTTAATACGCTTCCTAAAAGTTGAATTGAGGTTATCCTGTATAGGATGATCTTATAGAGTTACCCTACACAGAAAGGTTCCTTCCTGAAGCTACAGGTTACCAAATGAAGATCCCAGTACCAACTATAGGGTACTTCCCCTCAAATGGTTAGCCAAGGCTATCTTAGAGACCTCACAAAACAATAAAACTATTGCCATTAGTCTTTATTTCCCAACAGAAGTAGATGAAATTACTACACACTTTGGTCACAGGACATGGAGAAGTCAGATTGGTTTTGACCAGGAAGCTTCCTCCTTACTGACTAGCTTTCACAGATCTGGGAGGTGCTGTAAAGGTTGCTGGGGAAGAAGGGTCAACAACAGTCTTTAACTAGTTGTGAACTCTGTGATAATGATCAACCCAGCAAGTTAGTCCAGGGTCTATTAGTGGCACAGATGTTATAAGGCTAACCAACTGGTTTATAACTGGATTTAAGGTCTGTTTCACAGGAGGAAGGACATTTCTGATACTGTAAATCTGGCCAAGAACCTATAGCTGAGAACTTTCTAGGTCCCAACCTACTATAATTATTTTTGCTAAATAGAGAGAATCAAACTGCCTTCAAATTTGTATTTCTAAGTCTAGATATCATGACAGCTCTTAGATCTTATCAGAGAAGTCTCTATGTACAGGGGATAGTGGTTAACACAGAAACTGACAATGGTCACAGTGCAGAAAATAAGGGTGATTCAGAGCTGTAAATGGGACACTTAGATCATATTCCCTTATTGACCTTCCTAGAAGAGGGGCTGGAACCTTATTGACCATCCTAGAAGCCCCGAGGTCTGGGAAGAAAGGGGTGAAACAGTACCTTCTGGACATAATAGGGCCATGCACTCAGGAAGAGACAGCTGCTGTAGTTGCCTACACAAGATCTGCCCAAGATCAAACCAGTCCATATCAGCAGGGAGCAGGGAGGAGCTCATAAGCCCCACCCCCTAGCTGAGAAACTTTGACAATTGATGGATTCTGGAGGAGGGAGAGTCAGTTTTCCTTAACAGTGCGGCCTCTGGTAGGTTGACTATGGCCTGCCTAGTGGATGGTCCCAGGCTTGTAAGTATATGGGTAGCACAAATTGAACTTAGTGAGCTATATAAAAAAATAGAAGACAAGAAGTTAGGAAGAGTTGGGAGGTAGATTTGAAAGAAGTTAATATGTCCTAAATATATTGTATGCATACATGAAATTCTCAGGGAATTAATAAAATATATTTTAACAAAGAGTATCAAAGCAGGTGAAATTGCTTCTCTGTCAAGTTTGGATGATGGTTGCTAAACCTGAAAATTGCACCGTCTTTTCTAGACTTGTGAAAGAAAACACAATAGCATTGTTTTGGCATTCTCAGTAGTGTTTGGGTGAATGACTTGAGTAAGATGGTGGCTAAGGTGGCAGCAGGGCTATTCCTTAATTCTCCCCTTTTCCTTTTAATTCTTGGCTCTCCTTTGTTTTCTTCACATCAAAGTCCTTTCTCTTTTAAATAGAGCACTTCGACTTTCTCACAGGTCTCCGAAGATGGCCTCAGGGCCAGAATCTTTGCATCACACTCAGACACATTACCTATGCAACCTGAACTACTTTGAAAAAAGCATCCTTGAAAGTAGGCACAATGACATTCTTATTGTCAGTGTTCCTTGAAAGGCTTACCTTGACCTATTCTCCTGAACTAAAGTCTGACAGAGTCATCATTTTCTCTCTGAATTTTGCAAACATCAAGCTAAGATGCATCAATACAGAAAGAGTGCAACTTAGTATTGGAATTTCATTTTCTCTTGATGGTTGATAATCTTGTGCCCTTTCATTTACCTTGATCATGTATGTTTCTAGTAACATCTATTCATCTTTCCCAAATAAGAAAACAAGATAATAGTTTCACTTAAGACTGATAATAAAGTTAGGGATTGAACTGCTGCAAGATAACTCTTGCCTGACTAGACTAAGGATGTCTACTTGTGTGGTCTGATAAAAGTTAAAGGGTCTTCCTGAGGAAAACGTACTCTTTCTCACCCAGAATCACATTTTGAGAGTGCAATTTTTTTCCTTTAAAAAAAATCAAGTGTATTAGTCAGCTGTCCATTGCTGCAACAAAACACCTAACACAATCAGCTAATAAGAAGGAAAGGGTTGAAGTTTCTGTCCATAGTTCTTTGACCCTATTGATTTGGGCCTAAAGTGTATCATGGTAAGATCATACGGCAGAGGGGCCATTTGCCTCACAATAGCTGGGTGTTGGGATATACAGTTATTATTATGACACTTAATATGTGGAGGCAAGAAGACCAAGAGTTCTAGGCCCTTCTAAGTTCTATACTTTCAGGCCAGCCTGGGCTACTTGAAACTGAGTCTCCAAATAAAATGCAAATGTAAGTTAAAAGTATAAAACAACCTAAAAATGATTTAGGTCACCCCAGTCATCAGCACTTCTGAGTGTTGCATTCTTTTATTTGGTCATCAATTTAGGAAGCAATGCAGTGGCTCCTGGAAGACTTTGAGGAGGTAGGGGAGGGGTAAAAGTCAAGATTCTCTTCCAGGGTAATGTTAAATGAACAAAGTTCCATAAGACATCATAAGGGAGCCTGTGACTCTTTCCCCATACAGTGGAAGGGGTTAATGGACACAGGAGCTGTAGATGCAAAATCAGGTCTCAGAGTAAATTCACAGAGACAACTGGCTTGCTTCACCATTTGACCTACTGCCTGAAAACAAAAGCGGCTATCCCATCAACTTACTTAAAAACAAACATCAGGAAGCAGGTACCAGACTCACAAGAGTCAAGTGAAATGTTTATTTCAATTTGAAATGGCAGCCTAAATCTACTCATTACGGTGTGTGTAAGAGATGCCCCAGATATACCAAGCAATTAAAACAAGGTTTAACCTGGTAGCCCTGGCTACTATGTAAGATCACATTAAATGCTGGTGATGTAACTGTAGAGGAGACTAGAGGTACATTCTGTACCCATCAAACACATGCCTGTGTGTGCACACATGCACACGCGCGCACTCACACATGTGCATGCACACACACACATAAAAATCTATTTCAAAAATGTACCTGATATTTACTATCTATAGTGAGTGGGTGAAGTTATTTGTTTTGGAGTTAGCTGGACTATATAGCTTTCCTATATTGGGTGACTGTATTTACAGTCATTCAGCATGTGACATGTCACAGAGTGTGTAGCAGTCCTCTGGCTTCTGGAATCCAAAGGTAAGGAGTGTGTGACAATGTGTGATGGCTTGCTCTCGTTCATTTAGCAGCCATTAAAAGACGAATGGGAGGAAATGGTTCTCCATCTCTGAATCGTGGTTCATGGGGAACTGCATTTCTGTAAGACCTATGGTTAGGGTGGGTGTGGGAACAGATCCATCACTATCCTCCTGTGCTAAGGTGGAAGGGTGGTGGGGGGAGTCATGGCAAAGCTGCCAAATGGAAGTGCAATGTTGTCATCGGCTTAGACTCTCCTCCTTGAGACAAATCTTCTCTCTACATCCCCATTGAGGGAAGCAGAGGACTTGTAGACAACCAGCAATAGGAGGAAGCAAATGGAAAATTCCACCATCTGCCTTTTAAGTTGATGGCAAGAATGTCCTCATAGCGTTAGTATCTATTTAGGACTGTACTGGAGAAGGCTGTAGAACAGCCCAGTGGACTGGGGCCCTGCCATTTTGCTCTCAGCTCCCCTCTTCCTCTCCAAATTCCCATCCACAAGTTCACCTAAACAACCCAGAGACTGAGATACAGTCTCAAAACCATTGCTTTAGGACAGTCCTCCCAACTCACAAGCCATAGAAAATGCTGAGAGGATGTTCAACCCGTTTAAACACTGCTTTCATGTCTAGCACCCTTTCTCTCAACCTGACACACAAGCCTAGCATCAGATCCACCTTCCCTACTCCACCTACTGAACGCGCTAGGACAGAGAATGCCTGCATAATATATCAAAGTTAACAGAACCTACTAAAGCTTTATTCATCCCTTGTGCCTACTAACTTAACCCCTGGGATGGCTCCATTCATGGCTTGAGACTTGGTTTTACTGCTCAGCTGTCCATTCTTTGAATTTATAATAACTAAACTCCCTTCTCAGCGCACAGCTGCGGGATGTGTGCACAATGCTGCAAAGTCACAGGGAGCGTTTATTGCCGTTATTATTGAAGCCGAGGTATCAAAAGCTATAAAATGGAAACAGTCGCACTGTGAAACCTCAGGAGCAAAATGCTGACCAATTAATTCTGTGCCTGAAAGCTATGGATGAAAGCTTTTTAATATGAAGGAAAATTAATCCAGCTGGGTTCCAAGACACTAAGAAGTAAAATGCCAAAAAATTATGGGAAAATGAGCCTTTATCTTTGCTAAAACTCCAGATGCACAAGGGATACTGTCTTTCTATGAACCGAGTATTGTTAAGCAGTGTACTGCTCTGTGGGAGACCTGCTATGGCAGCAATTTTGTTCTGTCTCATCTTCGTCTACCTTGCCCTGACAGTGTACTGTGACCTGTGAGTGCCGGAGCGGAAAACCCTACACAGTAGAGTTAGCTCCTTCTCTGCTCTCCAGCCTCCACCTGATTTGGGGCAGGTCATTTGTTCATAGACTAGATCCCTTCCTTCTATATGAGACAGAAAGTGCTCTCTAAGACTCCACCCACTGATACCTGTTTTAACCTTCGCTTGCCCCCTGCCTTAGGGCACCTTGTGAATGGGAAGACAGTGATGAAGAGGGAGGGAGGAAAGAAGCCAGAGATGAAATGAAGCCCATAGCATGTCTGAAGTCTGCAACAAAAGCAGGAAGAAGAGCTAGCTCATTTCTGCCCCGTTTCCTCCTGCCCAGGTCATGCTCAGATCTCTGAGAAGCGTACACAGTACTGAAGACCCATGAAGTCATTGCCTTCCTGCTAGACGTTCCCCTCAGTGAGATGAAGGACTGGAGCCACAGCAGCAATGCCTACATTGTTTATAATTTCCTCCTTCCGGGGTCACACTTTGTCTGACCCGACCAGACTCAGTCTTCATCATGTCTCACAGTGTCCCCTTATTCTCTGGTGTGTAGTGGATGTGGAGGTGGGGATGTGAAGAGTTTTGCAGCTGAAAGTGTGGATCCAGGCTGCCAGTGTGCAGCCCATGATGCTTTTCCTTACAGCTCTGAACTGGGTTTTCACTGAAGGCAGAGAAGGGACCTGAAGCTAAGAGGATGTAGTCTTGTGCCTCTGAGGGTTACCGGGCAGGATTGTGTCAGTCAGGGTACAAAGCAGAATCTTTAGAACTTAGAGAAGTAAGAACGGCAGGACAGAAACCTAGAGATGAGTCCACCAACTGTAGATAATGTTGTGGTGGAAGCTTCACTCCAGACCCTGGCATCTATAAACCCAAAGAGTCTGGAATGTTCTGACGGAAACTCCATCCCAAGTCCCCTCCCCTATCTCCTTCCAAACCCTGCTGTATCTCAGAAAGCCCACCAAATGACAATCCCTCCCCCAGAGATGCTCAAGACTACTCCTACAGGGTATTTAAACTGCCCCCCAGAAAACAGACACGTGGTTTTCTGGTCTTCCTTTCCTGGATCCTTTCTGGGGCGGGGTGGGGGGGTGGGGAGGTGGGAGAGGGAGTGGGGGGGTGGGGGCGGAATCATCTGGGAGGCATTTTGTCCATTAGACCTGGGCTTTAAAAAAAATCAGTTTTGATTTGGTCTGATTTGGATTGCTGTGTTAACAGAGAGGCTTATCGGGTGCAGAAACTTTTCAGATAACTTTTTGAACCTGAGATACATGTGACAAGACTGGTCAGGGGACCAGATGGCAGCACCACTGACTTTGAATGGTCACAGTGGCACTATTTTGTATATTGTAGCGGTGTAAATGAATGCAGACAGATTGTAAAAAAATATATACACAGCTTTAATGGTGAAATTAGACTTGCAGTACCATTGTTCCCGCTGAGAACAGGAAACAGAAGGGGCCAGCTGCAAGCAAGCCAGGCAGATTTATAGGTAAACATTCACTTGAGGCGGACACGCCCCCTAAGGCTGGGCTTAACCCTACAGTTTATCTTGGTTTTGTCACTGTTTAGGAAGTAAAATGCTAAACTACAGGTCTATTATGATGATGATGTTGATGATGGTGATGATGATGATGTCCTGACAACCTAGATACTGAGTGGCCTCAAGTAACTCACAGTGTGGTGACGGGCAGGGATACAAGGATGATGACCAACTCTGTGGAGCAGCAGTCAAAGCAGACTTCTGAGAGGCAAACTGCTCAGAGATGACTCAGCAAATCCTCTCCCCTTCCTTTTACCTTGAGTAGGATAGCCTTTTCCTGTCTGCTGGGTTTCCTGGCATGGGATGTTTCTGTCGTTTAGAATTCTGGCCATTAGTCTGTCAAATACCTCCTCATCATGAAGCAGCCAGAGAAAGCTCAGCAAGCACAGAACTGGCTGTCATTTCTGATTAGGATGATGGGGGTGGGGGGTGTTCCTATAAGGAAGCACAGCAGCACAGCGGGACGGGCAGTGTAGGGGAGAGTGGGGGACAGACTGGGAATCTTTTTCCACCAGGGAACCACATTGGTCCTGCTCTCTGACAGCTGAAGCCACTCTTGTGTGTGCCACCCTGTCTTCTTTGTTCCTGTCAACATCTGTCTGGTCTGAGAAAAATAGTTTTCTTATGATTTCACAGCCTGACATGTAGGGAAAAGTATGTTTAAACAGTCTTAGAACAATAATTAGCCACCCTTGAGAGAGTCGGGGGGCTTTGGATTTGAAGAGGCTACTGGTGAGGGACTTTTACATAGGAAAGAAGGTCCCACGCCTTTGCAGATGATTCTCTTTAGCCAAGATTTACAGATGTGAAATTGTCTCTGGTGCATGCTCCTTATTCCCCTCCCTGGATCAGAAATGTTACTTACCCATGTCCTTTCAAGAAAAGCACTTAAATTTAGGAAAGCCCTTCTCCATTGCTGTTACCTCCAATTGGCACCTAAAGTTTGAATTTAGTCACCCTGGACCTGAGTCCCGTGAGTCCTCAATAAGTTATCTGAATGACTGCTTTATTTACTGCGTCAATTTTCATCCACATAATGGGACCAAGAATTGTATCTGCTTTGTAGGGTTGATCAGAGAATTCAAGGACAGAATCCACATTTTAAAACACTGACAAATGTTTCTTTACTCTTGGGATAGGACATATTCTTGGTATATTCTTAAAGCCATGGCCTCTGATCTTAGGCAGTAGGTATCTGGCCTTAAAGAAACCTAGGCTTCTAGGATATAGGTTTTAGGCACTCTTAAAGTATAATAATTTCCATTGAAGAGCAATCAGGGTTCCCTGCCCTGTGGGGAGTCCAAGGACC
>NC_022013.1:87844936-87846015 GCF_000317375.1 Microtus ochrogaster
AATTTCCATTCAAGTCATATTTCTAGCACTTATAGATTGCATGGTGTAGGTTTTAATCTTGTTAAGCCAGAGTTTCTTTTTATACAAAGAGGGACGACTAATAATATCTCCCCCATATGTTTTTGGGAAGATGAAGTGAGCTAATGTATGCGACTTAGCCAGACATTCAATAAAATGGCCAGTCCTGGTGTCTGCTGTGCTGGAGAAATGGCTCTCCCCACCATCTGCAGAGACAGTTGCCTTGAGCAGTCAAGTTATGCAGACTGTCCTCGGATTGGGACTCAATGCAGCCACTAGGATACCAATTAATTTGTTGCAAAAAGAAAACCTCCTAAGAAAGAGGAGCTGGACCAACCATTCACTTTTCTTGGAATTTGAGTTGGGAAAACAGCAAGACAATTAGCCATCAACAGTGCACTAACCAAGCTGAGAAAGATAATAAAGTACATCCAGAACATGAGGGAGCATGGCAGATTTCAATTATGAATCAGCAGAAGCTGTGACTATGAGAGAAGATACACACAACAGGAGCAAAGGACGACGGGAAGAGGGGAACGGATCAAACATCTGAAAGTATTTGAGTTTTCCTGGGTAAAAACTTGAGGAAAAAAAGCCCCACCCCCAAATTGACCATGATTTCGTCAGAGCGTTGTCTGGAAACTGGGAATCTCTGGTTTCTGATGCAGCACTGTTTCCCCTAACCTACAATACTCCTTCTTCCTCCATCCTTCTTTTTCCTTGAGCTAGTTTATAAACAGTTTTAATTGAAATATTTGTACGCTGAGACCACCCCCACCACAGCAAAGCTGTCATCACTGACTTGGAAATGCCCAGACCACCGGAGTCAAAGCACTCAGAGAGAAAGTGGGATATGTTGAAACGGCTGAAGGAGAGCTCAAAAGGCCCAGGCTTCAATGTGTAATCTAGCAGTTCAAACATGTGCCAGACTCTGAGCAGAGTGAGGGACATTAGCAGAAGCACTAGTCAGAAACTATGCTGCTCACTGAACATTCTTTCATACAGAAGATGTCACATGTGTGGTCGGAAGAACAAAGTTTAAAAGTGTCATGCTGGTTGTG
>NC_022013.1:87846290-87849570 GCF_000317375.1 Microtus ochrogaster
AGCAGTTTTTCCAGTCACTTTGTTGGCATTACCAGGATTCTGATACTAAAAGATGATACTAAGGGAGAGGACAGATGAGCATCCAATGACAGAAGAATCAGGGTACTTGTTGCTGGTTAGCATGTGGATGCTTAAACTTGTGTCCTTCTGCACTTGTGAAGGACACAAACATTGTGACAGGTGAGACTGAGTCTCTCTGACTAGGATCAAGTCTCCAAGATTGGAAAGCCTCAGAGAGCAGCAGTCTCGGATGAACCCAGCAAGAGAATGTTCTTCTAAACAGCAAGTTTGTAGGAGTTGTGTAGCATAGTGTGATATACACACACGCTTATAGACATGCACATACACATTATGTATGTTTTATCTAATATTGGTTTTCTGGTGCAGAGCTTCCTGCATTCTGAGTATCTTTTGTATATTAATGAAATGACTATTAGAAAGAGCCTCAAGACAGGGATTAATCAGCAGAAAAACTAAGCCATCAATAGAGAGCTGGAACTTGATCCTCTCTCCCTCGCATCTTACATCTTCAACAGGAACATCCCAGTACAAGTTTAAGGCCAGCACTTCAAAGCTGGTACTCGTTACAGTTCTGCCTAACCACCTCTTCCAAGCATGATGCTCCCACTGTGGACACTAAAACTCAAAGTGACCCAGGACCCCACAAGTCAGTCAACACTCTGTGGGATCTTCTACATAGACAAAGGAATGACTCAGAATATGACAGAGACAAAGAGCACAACTTTCTCCAAACTGCACTAGGAAAAAAAAAAAAAAAACCTCAGTGCACAATGCAATGATCAATGCCTCCACCTCCTCTGACCACCAAACACCACCTCTCCTTAGGAATTTCTCTCCCCTTGAGCTCTGCAGGCTGACAGTTTCCCCCTCATCATCCATTTGCATTTACAATATTTCTAGAGCTGGGGTCTAGGAAGACATGGTCATTATGAATGCGTGAAGCAGCCCTATTATTTACATTTTGTCTCTTGTTTATCGTTCCATGGCATCCAGTGCAGGACAGGCTTCGTCCAGCCCACAGTACAGCTAGAGCTGGCAGGCATCATTGTGATTCTGAGCTCAGCCTCTGCCTGCTCATTCTGCACTGCAGTCACGCCCCAGCTGCGAACTGCGTAGGGCAGAGATTCCCTCCTCAGCATCCTCCCACGTCACTGTGCACAGCAGCGCGGCACAGCGATTTGTCAAGGCCAGCTCCTGCCACCTCTGGCGGCTCCAGGTCCATTATGCATTCTCCACATGCTGGTGACTTTTCCATTTCTGTGTGCAGGTGGTCACAGGTCATTTTCTGATTGTGGCAGGAGGCCAGGGTGTGGGCGCTGAGAAAGGAGATGTATTCTGAACGCAGGAATTCACTGAAAAATGTTCACAGGCACACCCCGGTGTGAAGTGAATGTCATTAGAGACTCCCAGTTTCCTGAGAAACTCCAGTGACTGTGTTGATGGAAGGCAGTGTGTCTTCCAGAAGGTTGCAGAGGAAGACAGTAGCCTGGCTATTTGCTCCGAGGGAAATAGGAAAACAGACCTTGCAAGCTTGCATTCTCTCAAATGCAAATGAACTCCAGTCCCTTGCGGAATATTATATGTTGTGTCTGTGCGTAGAAATTGAAAGGATGTGACAGGGTGTGTGGAGAACAGAGCCGAGAGTCCTCCCAAACCTCCCTCTTCCTGCAGACTTTTAATTCAGTTCCTAAAAATAAAATCTGACTTTCCCACAGATAACCTGGGACATTCTAGTCCTCCTGCATCTGGCCCTGATGCCCCCAGACACCCACTATAAAAGAGGAGGCTTCTCTGTCCCCATTCTGAATCAGGATGCTCTGAGGGTACACAGTTGGAGGAAAAAATGAGCAAAATGTCCCCAGAATGTGACTCCAGAGTCAGGGGCGTTATTTTCATTTTCTTGTGGAGGACACGTGAGGTTCTAGGAGAGAGTAAAGAGTGAGGTCCTGTCCTTCTTCGTGCGGTTGTTTAGACGTGCTCAGAAGTCATCTCCCTACATTTTAGCCCATGGCCTCATTGTCCTCCTTCCCCATCTCCCCCCTCTCTTCTCTAATCCCTTTCCTCCTTCTTCTCCTCCCTCCTCTCTATCCTCCTCCCTCCATCTTCCCTTCCCTTTTCTCTCCATCCTCCCTCCTCCGTCTTCCCCTCCCTCCTCCCCACCCTTCTCCCTCTATCCTCATCTCACATTCTCTCCATCCTGTCCTCCTCCCTTTCTTTCCATTTTGATCGGAAAAGAATCCTAGAACTAGGAAGCCGTACCAGATGTCAGATGGATATAGGTTCTGCTGGCTCTCTGCCTAGCCATTGCATGAATACCCATTTAAACCTCTCAGCCCTGGGGTTTAACACAAAGGCTCTTTTTCTTTCTTTCTTTTTCATTCATCATTCATACATCAGTAGCAGCTAGCCATACTGAGACATGAGGTGACCGAGAGACTGAGGCTAACAGGGGTTTACACTCTAAGCCACCATCTCATGGCGAGAACTCTCTGCACGATGTCTTTGCCTTGCCTACGAGGTGGTGAGGACCACATATGTTGTTCTCCCTCTAAACAGCGGCTGGGTGGGGGGTGGGTGAGGGAGACAGAGTCATGAGTTTCCCAGGAAGCAGACTCCAGAGACCAGCATCAAGGTGCAGAGCTAATTTAAGGTGTATGTTCACTGGCATATATGCATACATTAGCCAATCAGCTAAGGTCATATCAAGTTACTGTCCAATGAAATCAAATGACACACAACCTGCATTATGTGATGGCGTGTGGGAGTTGGGCAGAATGTCCAAGCAGTGTGTCTACAGACAAAGGGCAGAAAGCAGGCAGCATCCTGGACTTTGGCCCCAAATTGGAGAGTCTCCAGTTAGCTGGGACTCCATTCCAGGTCATCTAATGTTCCAGAGACTCAGGTCTGCTCAAAGCGCCACAGGAGGTGTTGGTGCTTCTTATGCTTCCTGTCTTTTAGTGACATCATCTGAACAGAGACTGACTGCCCTGTGGCTCTGCTGGAACTCGAGGGGTCAGCATGTGAGCAACAGATCCAGTAGGTCCTGTGAACAGCAGCTACTTCCAGATTATCACTCTTTCAGGTCCCGTGACAGGATCTTGTTTACCAGATATTCAGCAGAATCCTGTTTGCAACAGAAATGAAGATGGGAGGTGCAGGCAGTGGGATCAGGAGTGGAATGCCAGCTCTTGGCTCTGTTGTATCTTGTTTCAAAATGCTTAAACAAGATAGAAATTCAGAGAGGAAGAAGGGAGAAAAT
>NC_022013.1:87849670-87867688 GCF_000317375.1 Microtus ochrogaster
AAGAAGGAAAGAAAGAAGGAAAGAAGGAAGGAAGGGGAAGAAAAAGAAAATGAGGGATGGAGAGAAGTGAAGGCGGAGAGAAGAGACGAAGCGGTTAGGTTTAACGACACGGAAGGGTTAAATACTTGTGGACTGTGTCTGCCAAGGAAAGGTTGGGTGCTATGAGTCAGGGTTTTGACTCTGTTTCCCCCACTTGTATGCCAGGATCCATTGTTTAAGACTATACTTGATTTTTTTCAGCTATGAGAATAATAATATCAACCTTATAAAGTTTTTATGAAGACTAAAATTTAAAAAGAGACTCTAGCATCCTAGCACATAAATAATTCTTGTCATCAAATTATGCAGGAAAATACTTATTGACATGGAAAGGGGGTTGCATTATGATTCTGAATGAAAAAGGAGGCCTCAGAATGTCTTAATTAGGACACCAAATGTTTGTAGTTGAAAAAGAAAAGCATATGCAAGGAGAATCTAGAAAATGCTCCAAAATGGAGACAGTCAATTGTCAACCTTACTGTTCTGGATTTTCTGAAATAGAGCAATCAAATTCTTACAACAAAAAAGTAACTAAAGAAGATTATGTGCACAGCTTATAAATTATGAGTCCTGTAATTTATATTTTCATGGCATTTGGGGGAAACTGAAAACACACCTTCCTCTTCACTTATAAAAAATGTGAAATGTCTTTTCCAAAAAGCTGCAAGCAAGTATACATTCCTCCCGGAGGCTGCTGGTGCATCTCTGCCCCAGTGGAAAGGTGTGCCCTGCAGGTGGAGATTTGAATCTGTTTTGCCTGTGTCTGCACTATTGTTCTCTAACGCTGTTGCTGGTGAGAAGCCACTGGAGACAGGCCCCTTCAGGGTGTCCCCCCCTCTCTGGCTTCAGAGAATTTCTTGTCTGAAGGGATCCAAAAGAAGCCACTCAGCCACAACAGAACCCACACCACAGTCTCCATCACCCCCATGTTTCTGCGGCTTCCTCTTTAATGACATGCAAGCCCAAGTCCACACTTGGCTTTTTCAAGCTTAACCCTGAGACATGTTTCCAAAGTAGGCTGGGCTCTGCAGTTTTTACAAATGGATTAAAATACATCTCTGTATTTTTATGTGAAATCATACACTAATGTCCTTGGCTGGCAATTTTACTATTTCCATTGCATGAAGATGATCTATATTCAGTATGTCACTACTAGTAGTTCAGTTATAAATAGCTGTATGTCAGGCTGTAGATTATTTGTACATGATTTATGTGTAATAAACAATAGTTACAAGTGGAATAGTCATTTGCCACACTGAGAAGAGAAACGCATATAGGAGTCTAGTCCTTCCTACCTGACTTCCCTGCCAGCTCTCCGTAGCATTTCTGTGACACACAATTACAATACCATCTTCAGTATACAGCAGGAAGTTACACACACTGACTCCTATTTTCTGTGCATCCTTCCCCTGTGTTTCATCACTGCCTTAGAGAACTTTTGCAACATTTCTTCTTCTCATGATCACTATCCATCTTTTGGAGTGATCGAGATAAATTATCATCTTTGATCTCAAGAAAGTCGCCATTTACAGACCCGAAGGAATCCCACAAAAGATTGTCTAGTTCTTGTATTCTAGGCCAAACAAACAAACAAACAAACAAACAAATAAATAAAAAGTGTTCTTCAAGTTTTTGGTTATGTTTGCCTGGGAGAACACTGATCTGAAAACCAGTGTTAAGCACCATTGAAAACTAGCTATGTGACCTTAGAAAGGTTGGCTGCTAATTCTGCTCCTGAATTCCATATTAAAAATGGAAACAAGGGATTAAGGATGTGGCTCCATTCATAGAATACTTGCCTAGCATGTACAAAACTTTCTATTTGATCCCCAGCACTGCAAAAAAGCCAAGCAACTGAATTGACACAAAGACATTTATATTCTAATTATTCCACATATGCCTATATCATACTGTGACATTATTAGTATATTTGATTAGGAGTCTTCTAAAAAATTCTTGTATATGTTTATGTATGTATGTATGTGTGTGTGCATGTATATTTTTTAAGAAAGAAAATAATCTGAATTCGAAGACATATTAAGACTCATATTGCAGGAAGGATAAATATCTGATTATCACTCCTCTAAAAATGAGGAAAGTGAGTTACAGGGAGGTGAATTTATCCAAGGTCACATAGCTAAGAGGTCCCAGGACAGGCTCACACTCACTCAGAATGACTAACGGCATTATGCTTTATTAATCTTTCAATAGCCACAAAGCTACAGCTACTACGAAGATGCTAACAAAGCAACAGTTGCTCCTATTTCTAGTTTACGTTTTCTGTGTTGACTACAGCCTTGACTCATGCCACCTTCATTTCTGAATTGTGTACACTTACCTTGTGGCGTATGAGGCATCATGTTGGTTACTGGAGGAAACATTCCCAATTCTCCAAGATGAAGATGCCTTTGAAAAACAAAATAAGCAAAATGTAATAAAAATTACAGTAATCAATGATTATAGTCCCCTCCCCAAGCAGCCACTGAACATAGGACCGCAGACATTCTGCTTAAGTGCTCTGCCATTGAGCTGTCTTCTCCAGTGGATAATTATACATTTTGGTATCAGGAAGGTGAACAGTGACAGAAAGTAATAAGTTGAATTGGACAAATTAGAGAGATCGGACCTAACCTATGGAAGTCATAACACAAAAACTAAAAGGTGAGTCAGCCGTGCAGTGAGCCAGAAGGAAACAGTTGAGGTAGAAGGAGGAAAAAAACTGGGCTTTATTTTGAAAGCAAAACAAAGTACTTCATATAAGAGAAAACATTTAAAAAAAAAAGAATCTAATAATTGAAAAAATGAGAGGCTTGACTATTCCAGGGTTTTAAGTGTAAATAGAGTTTAGACTTTTCTTCTAAGCACCATGAACAGTCACAGAAGGGTTTGGAATGAACATGGCATGTTTCTTCTTGTACACAGTGAGATCATCCTAGTCTAGCCCTGTCTCGCAGAGTGATAGCAGACAGGGTTACTCAGGCAAGTTTCCCAAACAGCAGGAAAAGCAAACAAGGAGCCCAAACACGAGTCGATCATTGTTCTAAAGTGACCCTGTACCTAGCAGAGGCAAGTCACAGAACTGTTCTCATGCTGTGGAGCACAATTCTCCCAGTCTTTCAACCTTCCCTACAAATGACATTTCTGCAACATGAAACATTACCTGGAATATAAAATCCTCACAGACACGCTAGAAAAAGGAGAAGACCCTCTGGGACTCCATAGATTACAGCCATACTTCAAGCCATTTAATTGCATTTAATATATTCTTGTCTAGGTTGGAGACTTTAGCCTAGAACTAAAACCAGTAAAATGTAGCATAGATTTGGGAACAAATGAACCAGGAAGTTTAAATTTTAAAAAGTCAAAGCTGAAATAAAAAGTGTGATGAATGACCCTTCTCAGATCAGACATGGCTATGTGAGAACCGTGGAAAACAACAGAAAGCAGCAGAGAGTGGGGTCTGTACCTCAGAAGCTCACATGTGGCTAGATGAAGACCAGTAAAGATTGGGGTCCGGAAGTTGGACAGAAAGAAACCCTGAGAAAAGAACACAGGGAAACAAAAATAACTGATACACTTACACATGCATCTACACATATTGCAAAAGAATGAGAGAGAGGAAGGAAGGAAGGAAGGAACTGATACACTTACACATGCATCTACACATATTGCAAAAGAATGAGAGAGAGCATAGTGGTGTAAATCTAATAAACACATATATATATTTCACATATAATTTTATATATATATATATATATATATATATATATATATATATATATATATATATATCAAAATTACTGGGAGACAAAAGACCCAGGAACCCTCAATCAGGAAAAATATACTCAAGCATACACACATATACACAAACACACATGCACATACAAATGTGCAAAAACACACATATTATATACATGATATAGAGAAACTGAAGGCAGAAGATCATGACTGTCAATCTTCAGGAATAGCTACGGAGCACATGGTCATTAATGCACAGATCATTAAAATACATTATGAGCAATTTTGTTTAATATGCTTGAAAACAAATAAGAGCATCGAAGTATTGGGCACATGTAATGGCGCCAGTCCACAGAAAGGCCATAAAAGGAAAGAGAAAGCTCTGAGTCCCATATAATTCAATATATAGACAATTATTCATCAGTAAGTTTATAATTTATAGATACAAAAGTAATATACAACTTTTAGTTTTATTAATACCCAAAGTTACATTAAAGTTACTATTTTCAATAACTACAAAATATCATCTACTTACACATGAATTTTGTATAACTGGTCAAACTTTTACATAAAAAAACTACATTTTGGTGCAAACTTCAAATAATATGTATAAAAACTTACTTCTTGTGATGGACGACTCAGTTTTTTAAAACGTTAATTGTTCACAAGTTGATCTACAGCACAATGTAATCCCAGGTAGTGGCCTTCTACCTCTTAGTCAGCTTATTTGAAAATTTAGGGGAAAACACAGAACATAAATAGCCAAAACACAAATGAAAAGCAATTTGTGAGAAACTATTCTACCAGTAACAGTATTTATTGGAAAGAAATGTCCAATTTATCACTGCCATGGAGACAGGCTAATAAACAACAGAACACAGTAGGGATCCCAGGATAGCTTTCCTCAAGCACTGACTTAATTTAGAACAAACACAACATGGACAGACTGTAGTGGGTGAACACGTCTCCTTAATAAATGGCATAGAAACAGTCAAATATCCGCAAAAACTTTGGCTTCACATCAAAAACAATTCCTTTCAGGTCAGCGTAAGAAAAGCCAAGCAGAGACATTTTAGAAAGCAATGCACAGGGTTTCTTTAGGTTCTCGTGACAATGAAAACATTTTAAAACAAAAGTATTAAAAGAAAAATGAGGTCGAGTCTTTCTGGGTTCTTCTTTTCATCCAAAGTTACAAAGAGACAATGGGGGCACTGATTGCATTTAGTCAGTTATATAAGGAGACATGACGTTGGGAAGGGGTGGCTTCATAGGAGGAGGTGAGGTAGGAAATGGAAGATAGATATGGTCATTACTCATTATGTGCATGTATGAAACTCCCAAAGGTGATGGCGCGCACCTTTAATCCCAGCACTAAGGAGGCAGAGGCAGGCAGATCTCTGTGAGTTCGAGGTCAGCCTGGTCTACAAGAGCTAGTTCCAGGACAGGCTCTAAAGCTACATAGAAACCCTGTCTCAAAACACAAAAACAAAAAAAAAAACAAAAAAAAACCCAAAAAACAAAAAAACAAAAACAACAACAAAAAGAGTGATGAAAGGTAGCCCACTAGATAAGAGGTCTCATACAGGCCTACCTGGATGCTTTTTCTGTTGCCATACCCAAATATCCCAGACTTGGTAATTTACGGTGAAAAGAGGTTTTGTTTTGCTTTGTTTTTGCTCATGGTTCTGAAGGCTAGAAAGTCCAAGTTCTAGTGATGAAGGCCATGTGTTGACACTCTCGGTAAAACTCCAAGTACCAACAGCAAAAATGGAAGGGAAATCTGATGCATTTGCAAGAGAGAAAGGAAGTCAAAGTCACATCATAAGTAACCCGTTCCCAAGAGAAGAGCACGTGCCCATAAGCCCCTACCCATACAACACAAACCTCCCGTGAGGTCCCACGGCTCAGCACTGCCATCACAACAAGCTAGTTCAGCATTGTTTTTCAGAAGGTAGAAAAGCATATTCAATCACCGCGAGCCAACTAAGGTGTGCAAACCTATAAGAAAATCCAAGCATCCAGGCAGGAATTTCGAGGAGAGACTGAATGAGGAACATTATAGAATAATGGCCAAAAACCATAGAGTAAGATGTCAGTGCTATTAACACAAGGGAAATGTTGGTTAAAATCACCAGGAGAAACCAGCTTCACCCCCCCCCCAATGGAGTGCTGGAGAGATGGCTCAGAGGTTGTAGGAGCACAGCAGACTCAAATGTGGCTCCACAAATCCATACACAGACAAACCTGCATAAACATAAAACGAATACAAGCCGGGCGGTGGTGGCGCACGCCTTTAATCCCAGCACTCGGGAGGCAGAGACAGTCGGATCTCTGTGAGTTCGAGGCCAGCCTGGTCTAGAAAGAGCTAGTGCCAGGACAGGAACCAAAAGCTACAGAGAAACCCTGTCTCGAAAAATCAAAAAAAAAAAAAAAAAAACGAATACAAATAAACATTTAAAAATAAAAAAGAATGGGAAGAGTACCCTGTTAGATGTCGGATAGGGGCTTATTGGAAGTATCACACACTGTGGAAGGGACCTAAATGTTATAATTACTTTGAAAATGGTATACTATATCTCCTAGCTAATATCCACTTGAGTCAATCCATTCTTAGGTATATACTAAGAAGAAATAAACAAACATATACCCCAGGCAATGTTGTGCTGAAACCACATTTGGACTAAAACTATTTGAATAAATTTCTTCCTAACTTCACTTTCAGTGACTTTTCTTTGGTGACATGTAATCAGCCATATAGGAGAATTTACACTATAGAAATGGGCAGTTGCTCTAGCTTGTCTTCCTTGAGATTCAGTTGGTAAGCATGTATCAGTAGACACTGGCTCTGGGAGAATATATACATGAATGCTCTCAGAATTGTTTCTTATAGTATGCCGACACAGAGAGCAGGTCCTTCAAGAGTCAATTGGTTGTCAGTGGCGTACAATGGGAATGCTGGAGCCAATGAAAGGAACGCTACATCCTATAGCGTGGGAAACTCCCAGGCATCAGATTGAACATCAACGAGGATCACAGATCAACAGTGAAGTATCGTCTCCTGTATGATTTCATTTACATAAAGCTCAGAACTAGTCAAGGCTGAAAAATAATCATAGGAATGCAAATTAAGAAGGAAAAAGTTTAGGGAAAACAAGGAAGCCATAAGGAGGCTATTAGGAGAATGTTTGGAAAGGCAAAGGGGTCCATGATTGGCAGCAGGAGTAGGGGCTTTGAGCGCCAGTAGTGCTGACAGTAATCTGTTTCTTATCTTAGCTGTGGCTACATGGGTGTTTGCATCTCGTTAAGCTGACAACTGGCATTCAGATAACTGTATATAAGGGCAGTAGGCAGTAATAGTCACACCTCCGGGAAGAGAATTCACAAATACTTCTGTAAAAGCTCTTTGAAGCATACTCGAATGCAGTGAGCACTGACTGCGCGTGGACACATGAACAGTTGTAGTCAGAATATAAAGGAAGAGTTTAAGGTAAAGCCAGTGCAAGGGGATGGCAGTATTGGCTAAAAGCTAGTTAACAGGAAAGCCAGTTGGCATGAGAGTAATGAAGTGTGTGTTTTCTTATTCCTGTAAGCCACTTCCTTTCCTTCTCTACTACCCATCCAACCCCGTTTCTGGAGCACCAGAAACTGAGTGAGAAGCAGTAGGGTAAGCACCATTCATTCATTCATTTGTACTTTTCACAGATATTTGCTTAGCCTTGCTATCTGCCGGATCCTAGAGACAGAAGGAGCATTTCAAGGCATACACAAGCAAACGTGTATGGGGAACACCACCAATGTGGACATGCCACTATTAGCACTACACGAGAGATTGGTAGACGGTGCAATGGGAAAAAGCACTAGCTGGGAGCCACTTGCTAAATAAACAGTGTGCTGAATATTCTGAACGAAGCTGCTTGTCTCAGGGTTTTATTGCTATGATGAAACTCCATGGCCAAAAGCAACTTGGGGAGGAAAGGGTCTTATTCAGCTTCTAGTTCCACTCTGCATTCCATTGCTGACGGGATTGGGGGCAGGAATTTAGACTGGGCAAGAGCCTGCAGAGACCATGGAGGAATGCTGCTTACTGTCATGTTCTTCTGCTTTACCCAGGACCACCAGCCTAGGGATGGCACTGCCCACAGTGATCGGGGCCCCACCACATCAATCTTCAATCGGTAGAAGGTATCACAGACTTGCCCACAGGTCTGTCCGATAATAGCATTTTCTCAATTGAAGTTTTTTTCTTTTAAAATGACTCAGATTGCATCAAGTTGACGTAAAGCAAGCTAGCATACCATTGTTCCTCCATTCCATCCTAGTACTAGTGAGAGACATCAAATAGCTAAAAATTACACACTCAAGATGACTTCCAAGGGCTGGTGCTGTCATGAGTGGAAGCTCTTGAACCTGCCATGTGTGATGCTCTATGTTTCATTCATGGTACTGAAAAATAAAGGAAACTATTGACTTAAGGTTGCATTAACAATGCTTCAATAAATTCTCTCTTGCAACAAGAGTTTTGAGTGCAAAACTCATTTTCCCAATTAAAGAATTCATGATAGGCAATAAGCAAAAGTAAGAAAGGGCCTTCCTTTGAATTCATTGCCCATTCTGCTGGTCTGTGGGATCAAGGCAGTGACAGCCTTCCCTGACATAGTACCTGCTGTGGTTCAAAGGCACTCTACAAAGTTAATGGGTCAGCAATGCAATCCGCATTGCCACAGCCCTGAGAACATGGAACTTCAAGAGGTGATCAGGTCATGGCACCTCTGCCCTGAAGGATTAGTCATTGATGTTACTCTGAGAGATGAGTTAGGTATCATGGAACCCAGCCATGACAAGCTCAATATAGACCTGAGTTTCCATAGTTTACGCTGGTTCCAAGAAAGACCACAAACTGAGACTACCTTGTCACTACCCAGGAACAGACCATCCAAAGGAAATTCCTAATGTTCCAACCACTGTAGATAGGATCACCTGCCAGCACACACCCATCACATTTCATCAGGACACCTAGACAAATGTCAGCCAATCAGGGGTCCTAAACCTTAGAAATCCCTCACCCACACCTTTGCTACTACAAAAACCCAACCCCTACTGAGGTTGGGACCTTGAGCTCGGGGCTCTCCAACCACTCTGTTTGGGTAGAAAGTTCCATCTGAGGCCCCTCCCTTGGGAATTGCCTCAGTTCAGACTCCACCACAGAAAAAGCCCACCACCTGGCAACCCTCCTCAGAGATGCTCAAGACCACTCCCACAGGCTGTTTAAACTGCCCCTACCTGAGAACAAACATGGTCTTCTGGTCTTCCCTTCCCCTCTCCAGGACATTTTGGTCTTTTTTTCCCCCTCTCCATGATTTTTCCCAGTTTTCCTTCCCCATCTCCTCTCTGGGGGCCTGGAAGGCCACACAGGAGTGCTGGTCTCCATTAAACCTGGGCCTTTTCTAATTTGGTTTGATTTGGTCTGATTTGGATTATTGCGCCAGTGGAGAGATTTATCAGGATGTAAAAACTTTTCACACTCCAGTACATTGGACACACGAAGAGTCTAAGTTTGCAAACTGTGTAAGAATAAAGATTATTTGCTTTTACATTCGGGACTCGGTCTCCTACTTGGTTTTGGAGGGACCATGATCTGAGCATAACAGGAGTAGGTTCCTGATCCAAGGTTGACTTGGACCTCTCTCTCCTTTTCTGAACACAAGCTTTCTGGTCATCTGAGGCTTTCCGCCATGCCCTGATCTAGCCTGAAGGGTCTTGCCAGCTCCAAGATCTTCAGCCTTAGACTTTTCCATCTCTAAAACTGTGCATTTAACACTTTTTTTTTTTCATCTGAAGTGAGCCAGCCTCCAGAGTTTCACTGCAGGCATGCAAAACTGAAAAGACCGGGTACTTGGATCTACTACTCAAGTTCTTTGGTGTCAAGAAGTCACTGAGAGAGTTCTATGATCAGGCTCCGTAGTTCCTGGATTGCCACTGGCTCCCAACTAACTGATTGACTATTAGGATTGCTGCTTCCAGCAGAGCTCCCAAGGTGTCCTTGGGGGTAACAATCCTTTTAAGGGGGCATTTGTGTCTTTTCTATACCTCCCTGAAGGACCAGCTTGTGCTGGTCCCTTCTATGTTTCTTATGATGTGTTATAAGCTCCTTTCCCCTGTCTTACTCTGTTTTGAGTGACTTCTGCCTTTCACGTTGTAGCGGGAGGGTGCAGGTAAGAGCGTGACTCTTCATTTGGTTTGCCGGATGACAGAAGTTTAGACTTTTCTCATTATAATTGGCACTAACAGAGCAGCTCTGATTCTAATTAGTTCCTCTCTCTAGGAAATACTGTTTTTTTTTCAGGAATCTGTCACTGTATCACCCAAAACAAGATGAAAACATATAAAAACATATTTTCTTGCCAACGGTAGTAATTTAAAGACTTTCTTATTTGTTGAATGCATTTTTTCTTTTGACAAAGGTACATAGAGAAACATGCTATGATAGGGGCAAAAATGTACAGCCCATGCACTTCTAAGAAACATCACAATTTAAAGGGCTTAAATAACAAGTGAAATATAGCGTGATAGGTTCTCAAGCCAGTTTCCTCGGATGCCGTAGATGAAACAGATAAGTAAGTAGGGCACCTGAGCTCTCAGCATCTCTGTTGAAGGGATTTTGAGCATCAGCACTAGGAACTTTCCTTAAGGAAATCTATTCTTTGAATTCCCAAGAGCTGAGGGTAAGAAAGGTGAATTTGCAAATGCTGATTCACCAGCATGCTCCTTGAAAACTGCAGTCCCCCTGAGCACAATAAGAAACCAGCCAGGTAGAATTCACTGCGAGGTTCTAATCAAGGAAAGACATATTTCACCAGGTAACAAAGGAGTCATTGTCTTATGTTCTCCATGCTGCTCCCTTAGAGATGGGGAGTCCTTTTAATGTCTATTCCCCCCCCCCACTGCAGGCAGGATTCAAGAAGGTAATGCAGAGATCTTGCTCATAGTTCTCAGAATGTCCCCTGACCCCATCGTTACCCACGAACAAACCCACAAACAAGTCCCCAGATTCTCTCTAAATTACAAGTATCTGTGCTGCTTCGTGCAACACTCACTGAATCTGTGAGTTGTATTTTGCTACTGTCTTCAGTATGTAGGAGGGTAAGTGTTGCTGAGTCACATGACCAAGAAATTAGTTTCACGGGGATAAGCCTAGGTAGTTCCTTTGGGATACCAGGATGCTGTGCTAGGGGACCAGTGCTCCTAGAACTTGACTGTGAGGCAAGAGGTGCAGCTATAGCTCAGGCTCAAGTTTTCTCATGAGTCCGAATGCTTCACAAAGTTCCTGAAACAACTAGAAGCCAAAGACTGCCATTTCCCAAAGAATGGGGGTTTTGACAGAACAAGATCAAGGCCCCAACTCATCTGCTTGGTTTAGGAAGCCAGAGTATGGAATGCAGTGTTGATGATGAAGTAGACTGTGTTGCTTCCCCAGGTTTGCTTTGTGGCACGTGGTCCCTTGAAGAGGGAGCAGCAATGCATTCCTGTGGGTCTATACCCAGTGGAAAAACAGGTTTTAGGGGAACTCCCTGCAAATTCCAAAGCAAAAGAGCACAATGCTAACAACAAACCAAGAGTTAAAATTCAAAGTTCATCTTTTTCTGTCTCTGGGACAAAACACCATGACCAAGGCAACTTGTAAAAGAAAGCATTCAATTTGAAGCTCACAGTTTCCAGAAGGTTGGCATCCGTGACCATAATGTCATAGAGCATGGCAGCAGGTAGATAGAAGCAGTGCTGGAGCAGTAGCTGGAAGCTTATTTGCTGAGACAAAACTCACAGGGAAGAAAGAGCCAAGAATGGTGTATCTCTTTGAAACTTAAAAGCCTCCCCCTCCAGTGACACACCTCCTCCGACAAGGCCACACCTCCTAATCCTTCCCAAACAGTTCTACCTCCTGGGACCTAAGTATTCAAATGCATGCTTATGAGGCTCATTTTCATTCAAACCACCACATCCAGTGAATCCTGTTTGTTAAAATTCTTCTCTTAACAATTTACATACAAATCTTACTAACTCCAAAATAAAAAAAAAATGTTGTGATGTAGAAAAAATTCTAAAAGCTGAGGGATTACTTCAAATATCAATCATGAAGCTGGGACTTTCCATTGACCTATGGTCTGTGCACTCACCATGAGCTAGAAAAAGAAAAAACGGTGTATCAGAACATACATGTATCAATTGTCTTATCCATTTAATGTCTATCACTCTGAGATGGATCCAATGTGTAGAACAGAAGTCAAATTTATTGATCGGTGGCAAAATAAAAACTTCATGAAGACCTTCAAGTCTATTACAACACTTAACAAACCCTATATGCTGTTCTAAATTTCAGCTTTTATTTGATGATTGTTTTTAGTGTCTCCAAGACTAGTGTAAGAATAAGGCTAATACATGGTGAGCATGTACCCCAATATTTGGATCTTGTTGTGACAAAAATACCTGACAGCAAATAACTTTAGAAATGGGGATTTGTTTTGCCTTCCACGCCGAGAATGTGGAGTCCATCATGCGGGAAGAATGTGGTGGTGGGAATCTGTTTGCTCCCACCTGGACAGATCACACTGTGCGCTTTCGGTTTTCTTCCTTTTCTTTTATTCCATCTGGGTCCCCAGTCCATGGACTGGTGATGCCATGTTTAATATTTGAATTTGCTCCTCTGTCAAATGTATGTAGAAAGTGCAGGGATGTTCAGAGGTGTGCCTCCTGAGTAAGTCTAAATCCAGTCAAGTTTATAATGAAGAGAGGCATTGGTTCCATCTGCTAAAGGACCCGGGTACCATTCTGGGCTCCTCATTAAGTTTGAGGCCTAGCGCTACAGACGAGACGCTTCAGGGTTTAGCAGCACTGGCTTTCTCTGGACTGTGGATTATCATCTATTATGACATAAATAGTCTGAATGTGACCCATTAAGCATTCTTCTCTGTCTATAAAAGAATTATATTTTATGTCACTGGATAGGGAGGAGGACCTCAGAGACAAGTGCCCAAGCCAAGAGTCATTTGGCTTATGGTCAGATGTAACAGAACCCTATTGTAATGACTGAATGTTTGTGTTCCTCTAACATCTCTGTGTTAAATTTTCAGTTCCTCCAGTGCTGAAGTCTTAGGAGATGGAGACCTTAGGATGTGATTAGGACATTAAATGGGACATGGTCTCTCACGCTCTGCTCTTCATCATGTGAGGAAAGAAAGCAGCATCTCTCTATAAAGCAGAAAGTATCCTCACCAGACACCAGATCTTCTGGCAGCATGATTATAGACTGTTGGGCCCCCAAACAGTTAGAAATGAATGTTCATCTATTCTGAGAGAGCCACCTACCACCCTAACATTCTGAATATACAAATCGCAGGGTTTGACAAGAAGTTGTTGCTCTTGTGAGTTTTCCCTCTACCCTCTAGGAAGCATGCTGGGTTTATTTGCTCTTGTGCACTGGGCAGAGCTTCAAATAGGACTGTATAAGGATGGGTTTGACAACAGGTTTCTCTGAACTCGAGTTGTCTTTGAGGCAAGATTGGAGTACAGTTTTGTTTATGCTGAGTCATGGTTCTTTTTTGCTCCAAATAAAACTTCTAAAATAATGGCAAACTAAATCAGTGGTGTGGTGTGTATGTGTGTGGTGTGTGTGTGTGTGTGTGTGTGTGTGTGTGTGTGTGTGTGTGTAGTTCATGGAGAACTAAAAAGGCAGTAAGAATTATAAAAACAGTCATTCTTGTCCTCCCAAATACAACAAGGAGATCAACCGCAAAGGAGAAAGGAGAGATTAAAGGAGCCACCCCTTGAAATGGTTCCAAAGAGAACTGTCCTCATAGGCTCTTGTGTCTGAACTCTTGGTCCTCAGTTGGTGGCTTTCTTCGGGGAGGTTATGGAACCTTTAGGGGGTGGAGCTTTACTGGAGGAAGTACATCAACTGGGGCTGGGCTATAAAGCTTTATGGCCTTGCCTACTTCCTATTCTCCCCCTCCCCCTTGCTTCCTGTGTGTGGATGAAATGTGATCAGCGAGCTTTCTGCTCCTGTAGCTGCCCCTGTCATGATAGATGCCATCCCTCCAGAAGTGAAAGACAAAATAAACCAGCTTTTCTAAGCTCGTTTCTGTTGGGTATTTTATCATTACAATTAAAAGGAACTAAAGCCCTACCTGATCAGAATCACAGATCAGACCCTGTAGGGCAACATACTCTTCTAGAGGGATAAACAATTGGTGTTTGCTCTGGATCTGGAACCAGTTATGTCCCCCGCATTCAGTTCCCACCCAAAGACTGCCTCCTGAGCTATGCCGCATCAGGTTACTATGACAAAGTAGCTTCCAGAAGGCCACTGGTCTTCACAATGATCTTGGGTGTACAGATGTTCTGATTTTAATGCAACCTACAACCTTTGCCTTAACCAGTCAAGCAACTCTACTTCTCATAGTCAGGAAGTGGGGTCTCCAGGGACCCACAGAAACAGGCTGTTGCTGACATTACTGCTGAATAACTGGAGACTTGTCTCAGTTCAATGCACTGCTACAGTAGGAAAAAGAAATGAACCTAGAGTCCGATCTGCATTGAAGTTGTACCTCTAACACCGGGTCTCTGATTGACGATAGGGGGTGATGGTAAGTTATTTTGTGACTGCAGTGGGATTATATCCCCAAAACTACCTTTTCTGAGCATGGCCACCCTTACACTGGCCCCCATTCACATGACTAAGTGAGTCTGTCTTATGCGTGGAAGGCCAGCTTCCAGCAGTACAGGGCTCAAAGGGAATCCACAAGGTACGATGACTTCTTTATCGGAGGGGATTATGAAAAAAAGACCCTCACACTCTCTCCTGACGGCTTCCTGCTTCATTCTTCACTGTTCTTCTATTGTGTACTTTTCCTCTACAGCTTATATACCCCAGCAAAGTTTTTCAAGCAATATAGACATTATAATGTGGTTACATTCTATTTGAATACAATGAATAGAAGTAAAAAAACAACAGCATGTTTTCCATATCCCTTACATGATTAAACATTTTATGTATTACAGGTGAAAAACAAATTAACCCCAAGAACCCATATTCAGACTGAACATACATTCAGAATGTACATTCAGACTGAAGCAGCTTGTTATAGATTAACAGAGTATGAACAATCAAGATATTTTTCTCAGCCAGGTCTTTTACTTGCAGGCTGCATTTTACAGTTACAATGAAAGAATCAATCACTTTATTACTTATAAGGAATTTTAAAGGAATCACAATCCTAAACTTTTATACATACAAACAATCAGTCAGGTCTACTTTAAATCTTTAGGGTGCAGACCTATTCTTCAATAGTTTTTTCTATCAGGAGATTGAGGGCAGAGATGTGTATAAGGAATTTATCATCACCATTGGTCATCAACCAATCCTAGCAAGAAAGGTACCTCAGCTAATGATAATTGGGCTGCTTTGCTCTTGTTCTCTGACCTTAAAAAGTTCCGTATTCAACTATGTGCCTTTCTAAAACTTTAGATTATCTTTTTGGGTTTTTCACTTCAAAGCTATTTGACAGAAACTTATGTTTAAGTTATTTTCAGGGCTTTGTTTCAGCTATGATGTACTCTGAAACCCATGAACACATCTCCCAACATTAAAGTTAAAAGAAGTTAAGGTTGCTGGGCTACTGGGACTCAACTGTCTTCCTTAATCATTAACCTAATAGAATTATTATATAGACTAGAAGTGTGACACTTCCTTGTTTTGTTTTTGATCTCAAATCTCTGTTTAAACTAATCTTTTTATTATCAATTAGATAGTACAGCTTAGGAAGAAATCATCTTTATGATAATCCACAGGGGAAAACGCCCAGTAGGGCAGGATGCTTTCGTGAGATAAACACACTACATTATAGGCCGTGGGCATCTCCCCACACCCATTCACACCATGCCAGATACCAGAGAAAAATGGCATTGGAAAACATGTAAAGGCACAACAGAAGCAAAAAATGTTCCAGAGTCTGTGGTCTCAGGGTCTTGTTTACCAAAGATTCACCAATCAGGGATATTTCTCCTGGTGGACTGACACCTGAACTTCAATTGCCATCCACTGCTCCTCTGACATGGCCACCAAGGCTTACATGGTATCAACCTTCAGGGTACAGATACAGGATAAGATATAGGACCCTAGATCACAACCAAGTTCTAATTCTTTGCAGTGGTAAGGGATGTAGAGCTTGGTAGCCATGTCTACCATGTGAATAAACATGGTCTGTACCAGAAAAGGATGAAAAGTGAAACTTGGAAGAAAAGAAATTTCTCGACTTCCTTCACATTGCAGAGTATAGCTCTTAAGCTCAAATGTACCCTGCTGCCCTAAAAGTTTGGTTATTCAACATCTGTTTACATCTTCCAAGAGAATAAATAAATAGTTTGGGTGAGACCTTGTTCACTTTAAGCCAAGAATGTTGTCTAAAATAGAACCTATTTTATTTTATTTTACTGGGCTTGTGCAGCTCTGCTGTAGAATGAAGAGGAAGACCCTGTTCAGCACCCAGGCCGTCAGCAGTTTAGAGAATATGGATTTGACTCTGATGGGGTAGGCAGCTGTTGTAAAGAGCCCTGGGGAGGGCATCCAAACACATCAGTATGGAGCTCCATCTTCTTGGAAAGAAAAACCAAGAGGCTCCGGTTGAAAAACGCTGGGCAATAAAAAGGAATGGACTGCCATTCCCACTACCTGCAGCCATGACCAGAACTCAATCAGGAGTGTCACATTGGACTTTCATTAAGACTATGTATGTTCATGTCTCCATCAACATCATCATTCAGGAGAATCAGTCTTGTTGAAAATTGAAATGTCTTGGGTGAAAAATACATCTGCAGGGTTTAGATGAGAGAGGGTATTACTTGTTCTGTATTTCAAGCCCAGAAAGATGAGTTAATCCTTGAAGTAAATGACATTGAACTTATTCAAATTCAACTGCTTTTATTCAGCAAGCCATGATTTTGAAAAAGAAGGATAGCCAAAAACCTGGAGATAGTATTTCTGTCTCTGAAAAAGGAACAGCTCAGTGGGCTGATAAATAGCTAAGAACTGTTCAGGTACAGAAACAAGAGCCTGGGTGATAAAGACAAATTGTAAGAGAGAGAGAGAGAGAGAGAGAGAGAGAGAGAGAGAGAGAGAGAGAGACAGAGAGGGAGGGAGAGAAAGAGAGAAACTGGCAGGTACATGACACTGTCTGAGTGTGTATGTGTGTGTGATACTGTATGTATGAGTGTGTATGCATGTCTGCATGTGTATCTGTGTGTTTATGAGTGCGTGTGACTGTGTATAAGTGTGTGCTTGTGAGTGTGTGTGAATATGTACAAGTGTGTGTATTGTGTGCTTGTGTATGCTTCTGTGTGTATGTGCGTGCTTGTGAGTGTGTGTGTACTTGTGTGTGTACATGTGAATATGCATGTGTGTGCTTGTGTGTGAGTGTGTATGTGTATATGTGCATCTATAGGCCAGATGACAATCTAGGATGTTGTTCCTTAAGCATTGTTTATGGATTTTGTTACTTTTTTTTAATCTTTCTTATACAGAATCTTTCACTGGCCTGGAGTTCCACAAAGTAGGCTAGATTGACTGGTCAGAAAGCTGCCTGATCCTACCTCTCTAAAACAGGATTATAAGAATACCATGATACCTAACTTTCTAAAAACATGGGTTCTGGGGATCAAAGTCAAGCTCTAATATTTTCAAGGCAAGCACTTTCCCCACTAAGTCAGCTCACCACCTTCCAGTTTGTGAAATTTTTATGACCCAGTAAAAGAGTTCCCAAAAAGTTTTTAAAAATTTTCTGACCCTCCTCTTTTTGACAAGTGAGATTGTAGTACATAACCCTGGGGGTGCTTGGGATCACATTCTCATAAAACAGACAAAAAAAAAAAAAAGCAGGTATCATGAGGATTGCACAAAGGGTTGAAAGTGTGATCTTCAATTGTAAAGTGGGGAGGGGAAGAGTTTCTGGTATATTCTTAGGTTTGTAGCTGGAAAATGACAAGGAACGTAAGCAAATGTTAATTTGTTTAAATTTTCTTTGTGTTTTATTTTTTATTGTATATATGTGTAGTGATATTTCATTTGTATTTTAATAAATAAAGCTTGCCTGAAGTTCAGAGAGTAAAACAGTCGCATTGATTAGTCTTACAGACCAGGCACACACCTATAATGCCGGTAGCCACACCGGTTTGCCATAGAAACCGGGCAGTAGT
>NC_022013.1:87867998-87875836 GCF_000317375.1 Microtus ochrogaster
ATGCCACAGCACATTGTGTGTGTGTGTGTGTGTGTGTGTGTGTAGGTCTGAGGACAATTAGTGGAAGTCAGCTTCCTCCTTCCATCCTATGAACCCTGGAGTGCCTTTCCTCACCGGACCATTTTGCTCATCCCCTGTTGTAATATCTAATTTTCACCTGACAAGAGGCACCAACAAGGAACTGGAGTGAAAGACTCCCTTACCTTTCATGTTCCTGTAATTTTCTTTCTATTCTGCCTCACCTAAATTTTAAAAAACAAAAAGTCTTCCTAATTGAGCCCCAACTGTGTTCTAGACATGGCTGAACACACCCCACTTGTCATTTCTCTTGACGTTAACAAAAATATTCAAAGCTAACAATCATGATTTCCCCCCTTCCCAGCTTCACAAGTAATTGTTAGGTTGTATCCAGGAAGTATACTCAGATTTACCTCTGAGTTTTTCCAACTGCCTCAGGTTTTTCCAACTCAGCCATAAATCTAGCTGATTGATTAGTTTTTACTTCTCAAAGGCTTGACCCATCAACAACGTCTTCTCAGAAGTTTTGTGGGTTGGATGATGTGTATACAAAGCCTCTTTGAAAGCTGTAAAAAGGAAATACAATGTTAAATATTATCATTGCTTCCAGTAAAGCCTGGGAGGGTTTCTTACTGTGAATTTAAATAGAAAATGATCTTATCTGAGAGTAGTAACCCCACTCTGGGCAAACTCAGACCTAGCTCTTTACTGAAGATGTTTCAATAATTCCAGAATTCAAAGTATTTTTTTCTTCTTCTTTTTGTTTGTTTTAGAGTCAATCAATATTTATTGATTGAATGAATGAATCATTACATAAATAATTTAGATGATGCTTCTTTTGCCTGCGATCTTATGTAGTAGGATAATTTTAAAACCGTACAAACTTCTTGCTACCAAATTTCCAAGGGGAAAAATTACTGAATGAAAACAAGACAGAAACAGGCAGATAAAAGGAAGAACCATGACACTTTCAGACTTCTTTTGATCCATCAAATCAGTAGAATTTCCAGCTAACTTCACAGGATTTGCTATGTGTTTGTCTGTTATTTTTTTACTGCTGTGTTAAAAGTCCTGCTTCCAAAAGTGGTCTGTAAACCTGCTAAGTGGGGCCCTCTCACATCCTTTGTTCCTGACCACATCCTCTCGTAATTGACTACTGTAGCCACAGCCAATCTATCATTCCATTCCCTGAAATCACTAATGCAAGAAAGATCTTTCAATAGGAAGCCATCATTTTGAAATGCTGGCTATGAATATGTTAAGTTGGTGCTGGCAGCTTATCTCTATCTGTAGTCTCTACTCTTCTACCCTCCCCCCCTTTTTATCAGAATGAAGATGGCACTATATTAATGTTGATTACTTTTTCCTGTATCTTACACTCATGATACTTTGGTATCAAGGGCTCTCTTGCACCTGTTCATAGATTTACCATGCTACCCTGTGATTTACTCCAGCCATTCTCTGTACAAGACCCTGTAACATTGTTCTGTACAGGCTAGAGACTGAGCTATGATAGTCCTGCTTACAGTTTTAAATGAGTTCAAGTACTCAGCAAACCAAAGCAAAAGAATAGATACCAGATAGATAAATGACGGTTGATGATAGATAGATGATACAGATTATATATATATCATATATATGATAGATAGATATAGATAGATGATATAGATTAGATAGATAGATAGATAGATAGATAGATAGATAGATAGATAGATACCTGAACATAGATGACAGAGAGAGAAAGAGAGAGAGAGAGAGAGAGAGAGAGAGAGAGAGAAATAGAAAAACATCATCAGTTAGGTGCTCCAAACATCTAGCAGAAATCTCTTCGGAAGTCCTCTTAAAACAGCTTATAGCAACCCAGTTGAACTCTCTCTCCATGGATGAGAATCCCATGACTGAACTTCTGGCTTCTCTTTCTCACTGTAGACACCTTTATATTATGAGACAAACTAGAATGACTTGTGCTACAGATAGTTCACTTTCTAGATGTTCTCAGGGATACAACACTTTGACTCAGGGGTTTCTGTTTGTTTGTTTTGTTTTGTTTTGTTTTTCTCTTCTCTCCTTGCCACAGAGTTAGGGAACTAGCCGGCCCCCATATAAGAATGCTTGGAAGATATACTTTGAAACAAATATGATAGAGTCTAAAATGGGGGAGGGGACAATCCTACTTCCAGAACCCGCTTCTAAGTGAGCTTAAATAGTACATGACCATTTACCAGTAGAGTGTACATTACAAGCACAGTATTTCAAATTCTCAGAGATGCTAAGAGGGTGGACTCCAGAGTCACTCAATCTAAATATTTTATCATCTCTTATAAGCCTCATGACCCAGTTTGTTACATACTCCCTCCATGTCCATTTTCTCCTCTGCATACAGGGTCAACATCAGTGCTGACTTCATAGCGGATCAAGTAGTGTATCTTAAGCATTTGCTAAATGTTGTGGTTTTGTTAGCTCTTCTGTGTGATTGCTTTTTTTTTCTCTTGTGTTTTCCTTTTACCCTTCTTTGTCTCCTTGTTATTTCCCATGCTGGGCTCAGCATTGCATCCCCTCTCTTCTATTGATCTTCTTCCATGGATCCTCATGCAGTGCACTTGTCTAAAATTGTGCTTGTGTTTTCCTCCGTGTGTGCTACTGTTGTCTTCTCTAATGGAACAGCCCTGCCTGCACATCTCTGAAACTCTGTGCAATGCTCAGACTCCTGCTAGCACTCCACCTGCTGAATCCCGTTTGTGTTTTAGTTACTGTGGCTTCCCTTGGCATCCGAGGGATAGTCTTAGTTGTTAATGGCATTGGCAATGTGTTGAGGTGTTGAGCTGTACTGAGTTTGACATTGAAATAGAAGTGGTTCTGATGCCTGCACCTGCCATTAACTGGATATGTTGGATTTGGAAAACTGACTTATTTTGACGTCCTGTGCAAATCCTTTGACTCCCATAAAAATTAAGGGAGATAATATATGTGAACAATTCTTTGTAATCTAGGAAGTACCATACATAACTTAGTTATTGTTCTCTTTAAATGTATCATTCTTTTGGAGAACAGAATATCTTCCTAGGAAGAGCCACCAAAAAGGTCATATTCCTCACAGGTTTCACATGCCCCAATGTTAAAGTGTTTAACAACTCTCAGAGAATTCATTTGTACTTTCCACGTTAAAGAGCATCAACAACTTCCTCCTGGGATAGAAACAAGTGTGCCTTGAGCCCTCTTCCATTTGTCTAGTCTTGCAAGGCTACTATTCTGTCTTCTTTCGTGAACCTTAATATTTATATTTCTCTCTTTGAGGTATGAGGATACAGAAAAGTCCCCATTTATTTGTATTCATTTCACTTATAATATGTACTTATCATCGATAATTCATGACTGTCATTTATCTTTGCTTTTTTGATTAGAAGTAAATTTTTTGAATGGTAACAATTTAATTAATACTACCCAGTGCCAGTGCACTTTTTGCAGTTAATTTAAAAACACAATTAATGGTGACATCTGGTATTATGCAGGATTCTAAGTGCTTTTCATAAATTCATCTGAAATTTTTTTAATGGTTTTAAAATAGTCTTATCTTACTTGTAGAATTTCAGAAGAATTGTATCTAAGTAAGATAAACTAGTAAGAGAGGAAGAAGCCAAGATGTAGCTCATTGATAGAATGTTTTCCTAGCATTCCTAAAATCCTAGGATCAATTCATTCATTCATTTATTTATTTATTTATTATTTGGAGCGAGTTCCAGTGTATTCTGAAATCACCTATGTTTTATTTTCCATATACTTTATACCCCAAAACAAAAGGGGGAGAGAAGGTAACAAAAGACTTCTTTAGCATGATACAAAGGACAACTCCCACAGTTAATTGCTTTAACACTTTTAGCCATCAAGCCATTAATCCACTTATTAGCATTCTGTTCTTTAGGCAGTGAGCCTACCTTAGATCAAATATTCTGAAGGCAGCCATTCCCTAGGTCAAACCTCCTGTTACCAAAGAAGGAGCAGAAGTATGCTTGCATATCTTGACCCTGTATCAGGATGGAGTGAATCTACCTTTATGTGCCATCTTAATGTCAAAAGAACCAAGTAACCACATCCTGGGTCAGGATCCACAGCAGATGGAACTTAGAGATATAAAGAAAAGAGCATGAGAAATACCTTAATGAGAAAGTACATTCTTAGTGTGCAAATGACCTTGAGTTCAATGCTGAGGGAGTTGGGGAGAACTATAAGGCTACAAAAAAGATACAGAGGAAACTTAGCTGCATATTTTAAGTGAAAGAAGCCCTTCTAAAATGTCTTATTTTGTATACATTATTCAGAGTTCTCTAGAAAATAAACATCCAGTATGGTATATGTGTAAACATTTATAAAAAAAATCCAATCAAATGGTTATGAAGGCTGGGAAGCTTAATATTTTCTGCCAGCAATCTGGGGACTTGGGCGAACCAGTGGTGTGGTTCTACCCCACATTCAAGATGAAGAGAGGAGGCTTAAGTGCTAACTTGAAGACAGAGAGCCTAAAGCAGAGAATTACCTGTTGCTCAGTCTTCTTTCTCTATCCAGGCTTTCAACACTTCGAGTGAAGTCCAGCAAAGCCTCCAGAAGTTCCTCCAGATATAGTCAAAGTTATATCCAATCAGGTGTCTGGGTACCGTTCAGCCAGTCCAAGTTGACACATGGGATTAACTATGCCATATGATTCTAACTGTATGGAAAAGCAAACCGTGATGATATTAAAAAGATCGGGGTTTGCAGGATTCTTGGGTATGGAGAAAAAGATGAATAGATGCAACATTGTTTTCTGCTTTTTGTTTTTGAGCATGGTAAAACTATTCTACATGGTGCTATGATGGCGGGTATGTGATATTTTGTATTTGCCAAAATCCATAGATTGTACAACCTCCAAAGGTGAACTCTAACATAAACTCTAAACTTTAGTTATTAATATTGTATTAGGAGACAAGGTCTCATGACATTACCTAAGTTGGCTTTGAACTCACTGTGTAGCCCAGGCAGGTATGAACTTGAGATTTTCCTGCCTCAGCCTTCCAAACTGCTGGTATTACAAAATGTGCCATTGCACCCACCTAAAGCATTTTCAAATTGGAAAAAACAAGCCCTGAAGTTCTTCATGTTTAATAGAAAATGTCACCAAATAGAAACTCAAACCTCTGGGAGAAATGAAGTATGCTGGTGTTAATAACATGTGAATAAATGTAAAAGATTATATTTTCTTTATTTTAATGGCTCCTCTTACTGATTTTGTTAGTCAACATGATGTCACCCCAAGGCTAGCTAATATAAGAGAAAAATGCAAATTAAGTTTTCAAAAGTAGTCAATAATTTATATTTTATCATTTAAAAGACCATTTATCCTAATTAAGTTGAATTTATGAGATTTCACTAATAGAGTATAACTTATAAAAGAAAAATAATTGGATAAAATAATTCTTGCTGTTGATCTGAGTTTAGAATAATTCAATCTATGCTGTTCTAGCCACCAAGGATGAGGGTCTCTCATGGCTACAGGGGAGAACTGTTAAACAGATCCATGCGTTCTTTAAGCTCCTCTCTTCCAGCTGTTATGATGCCCTTGGGAATCCACAACAGCTTTCAAGCTAAAAGCATGAGAACATCCTTGTAGATGGATGCTTCTCATTTGTTTCCTGGCAGCCCAGACCTGAAATAATTACACAGAAACTGTATTATTACAATACTACTTGGCCTATTAGCTTACACTTCTTATTGGCTAGCTCTTATGTCTTAAATCAACCCAGTTCTATTCATCTGTGTATCGCCACATGGTTGTGGCCTACTGGCAAGATTCCATCAAGCGTCCGGTGTCTCATTGACTCTGCCTTCTCTCTCTCTGTACATCTCTGTTTGGATTTCCTACGTGTCTTTACTCTATTAAGCCATTGGCTGAAAGCAGCTTCTTAATAAACCAATGGCAATAAAACATATTCACAGCATATATCATCTCCCATGTCATATCTACAGCCAACGAGGAAGAGGGAGGGGAGCCAGGGGCTAGGAATGTAAGGGATGTGATGGTTCAGTGCTTGGACTCAGCTATGAGTGCACCCCAGTGTCTGTGATGTGGTAAGCAGAGGGGTTAGAGGTTGAGTCATCTTGTGCTTTCCCAGGGTCCCTGAGGCTTCTGTGCTGAGAATGGCTGGTGGGTCAGCAAAGGCATGTTCCTGGTCCATTTCTTCTGCTGAATGTGCTTCCTCCTGACACCTGCATCTTCAGCCCACTGTTGTCAGGGCTGGATTATAAGTTATTCAGTTTCAAATAAGTATTGACTCAGACTCTCTTCAGTAAAAAGTATTTCATGTTCTCTGGGATTTTATTTAGCTCCCTCCCACTGGATTCCATTGCAGTAGGGTTGCTAAGTTGTTGAGGAGTCACATTGTCTTAGTTTTCCGTGTTTCTTATATGACTGCATTGGGGTTTACACATCTGGTACCACTTCTTTGCTTGGTTTATTTCATTTCTTTATCATCTCTGTTCTATCTGTTAAAGTTGTCTCCCAGATTCGTATGGGAATTGGATGTGTTGAATATGTAGTTCACAAAATAATTCCTAAAAACAAAAACTTTTAGTGCCTGGTGTAAGATCTATGCTATTCCCTGAGTAGGATATGAACTGAGATGGCAACAACAGCTGTTTGATGTCATCCCTGTGCAATTGTCACAGTAGCCAATTAGTAGCCGTAGCCCCTTGGGCTTAAATACTTGTCAGAGGATAAACAACCAAGGACAGTGTGGAGTATAGGCAGATATTAGTTAGTGAAATTACAAGTGAGGAGAGAAGTATGGTGAGTAAGGGTAAGAATTAAGTATAACATTGATTTTGAAAAGTTAGGGTGGGGGCTTGACAGACAGCTCAAAGGATAAGAGCACACACTGCTCTTTTGGAAGAACAACGTTGGCTCAGATCCTAGCATCCACATTGAGCAGCTCACAACCACCTTTAACTCCAGCTTTAAGAGATCCAACACCCACTTCTGGCCTCCACACGCACCAGCACTCATGTGCACAAACTCCTGTAAAGTCATATATAAATATACTCAAAATCAAAATCTTTAAAATTTTTAAAGAAAGAAAAATAGGATGGGTAAAAATAGGAATTAAGTATTAGATCAACTTTGAAAAGATAAATATGAAGGGGAGAGGGGAGCTAGGAGGAGAAAATAGAGATACAGCTAGTATGTACAGACTTACAGACCGAAAAGAGCTATGGAAGGTGACAATTTAGGAGCAAGAGAAAGGGATGAGGATGGGATAAAGGAGGGAAAATATACGAATAAGGGGGGGGTGTATGAAATGTGGCCGAAGAGTGTAGTAAAGAATGCCTTGCAGTAAACTGGTGGAGAATCATAAACAATGGTCCTAATCCCAACTGAGCACTATACAGAACAAAGCAAAACCATCATGAGATATATATGCAAGGGTGGAAATCAAATAATAGAAAAGAGGGGATAAGGAGAATAGTTATGGGGTGAGTGCAGGCACAGCTGTGCTGGCTTGAAAGGTGAACTCAGATCCCTCAGATCCCCCTTGGTACTGTGAAGCAGAGAGGAAAATGGGAGCCATTTGTCTCTGTAGCCTTGGCATCCTTGGCATTCTCTGGGGCTGATAGGGTAGGAAGCCTGGTCCCTGCTGTGTTTTCTGGGTCAGTGGAGAGGGACTTATAGGCCCTGCTGTGTTCTCTGGTCACTGGTGTGGGACATCTGGTCCCTGCTGTGTTCTCTGGTCACTGGTGCGGGACATCTGGTCCCTGCTGTGTTCTCTGGTCACTGGTGCGGGACATCTGGTCCC
>NC_022013.1:87875936-87877717 GCF_000317375.1 Microtus ochrogaster
CTGGTCACTGGTGCGGGACATCTGGTCCCTGCTGTGTTCTCTGGTCACTGGTGCGGGACATCTGGTCCCTGCTGAGTTCTCTTGGGATGCTGGAGTAGGAAGCCTGGTCCTTGCTGTGTTCTCTAGTCACACTGGAATGGGAAGTCTGAGCCTAGTTTCTATAGATCCTCCACAATGGGAGGCCTGCTCCCACACAGCAAACTTCCTTCCTAATAAGCAAACAGCCTTGTTCTTTGGAGAGGGATCCTTTCACTATGACCTGAGACTTATCAACTAGGCAAGACAGGAGAGGGATCTGCCTCCCTCTGTCCTCCCAACAACCCCCAAAGCTGACATTCTCTGTGTATGCCACCATGCCTGGCTTTTTATATTGATGCTGAAGATCAAAATCAGGTTCCCATTGTGCAACCAGCACTAAATAGTCTGAGTTATTAATGTTTCTGTAGGGTTTTTTTTTTTGAGTGTTTTCTCACATCCCAGAGGTATGTAATTTTTTAACATAGCCGTCTGCCAGGCAGTTGGTAGGATGTTTATCTTGATCCTGAAGAGAGGCATTGGATGGTATGACCTTAACCCTTTCAGGGGCTTGATTTCCACCAGAAAATTTATACTCATTAAAATGAAATCTCTATATTTGAGGCTGGAGAGGTGGTTAAAAGCACCCACTGTTGCAGATAACCTGGCTTCAGTTTGTAGCACCCCTGTGGTGGCTCACAGTCATCCCTAACTCCAGTTGCAGGGGATCTGATACCCTCCTCTGACCTCTGAGGGAGAGTATCCAGTGCACTTGTGGTAGTGGAAGCTGGGGAGGAGAACTGCCAGCTAGCAGTAGTAGAAGCTGGATCCTGAGAGCAGAAGGAAGAGGAAAATGAGGAACCACTCTGGCCTTTAAAGCACGAATGAAGGGTCACTGTAGCTTTGGAGAGTCAATCAAGCCAAAATAAACCCCTGGAGATGTGCCTTATCCTCAAGTCCACCCTATTTCTTCTTTGGAACAGGTGAACTAGAACCACTTGGTCATTGGTGTGGAGCAGCCAGGAGGGTGGAGCTTCTAAATGCAGCCTGGCCAATGCAGGGCAGGACTTCTTTGTAGCTAACCAATGCAGGGCCAGGTCTTCTTTGTAGTTAGCCAATGCAGGGCCAGGTCTTCTTTGTAGTCAGTCAATGCAAGGGTAGGCCTTCTTTGTAGTTAACCAATACAAGGGTAGGCCTTTTTTTGTAGTTAGCTTCTCTTGAGCCAAGGGGTAAGCAGGAGAGAAGTAAGAAGCCCTGAAGTGTTCTACTTATAAAGACGTGGCCTCCTTGTGTGTCAATTCCTTGGGCCATTTTAACATAGACTACAGAGCTGTCACACTTACTGTGACTTACCTCATATATCACAGAATTGTGCTATTCTGATGAGCCTGAGAGCTTCTCTATAGTCTAACAAAATTGCCCCTTGCCAGAGGAAATGTCCTCTGATTTATGAAGTCCTTGACTGAATCCATTACTTCACAATCATGAGTTAAATACCTGGGGTAAAGTCAGAGCTTCAAGGACAAACCAAACATCCTAGTCCCTGCCTTGGAATAGGTATTAGCGTGGACTTTTGGTATTGTCCATAATTTTTCCTCTAGAATTTGAAGATCTGGGACCTCAAGCATCAATCTTCCTGGTGGTGAGTTTGAAAGCTTACATTATATGTTTGTAAGAAATAAAATAGGTAATGTGAGATTACCCTCTGTATGCTATGAATATGTTTTATTGCCATTGCTTAATAAAGAAGCTGCTTTGGCCTATGG
>NC_022013.1:87877922-87882983 GCF_000317375.1 Microtus ochrogaster
GAAACCTTACCGGTAGGCCTTAGCCTCATGACAATATATAGATTAATAGAAAGGGGTTAATTTAAGATGTAAGAGTTAGGTAGAAATAAACCTGAGCCATCAGCCAAACAGTGTTGTAATTAATAGAGTTTCTATGTGATTATTCGGGTCTGGGAGGCTAGGAAACGAATGAGCGAGCAGTCTCCATTTACAAATGGGAAAGCCATGGGACCCAGGAGATGCTTAATTCTGTAAACTGCTTTTCAGAGAAACATGAGGACCTGAGTCACTATAAGCACCTGCCCAAGATGCCAGGACTAGCAATGTGTACCTCCAGTCCTAGTGCTGGGGAAGTAGAGGAAGAAGCTCCTGGAGCTCACTGGTCAGCCTATCTAGCCAGACTGTGACATCCAGGTTTGGTGAGAGAACTTGTCTCAAAAAAAACAAAACAAAACAAAACAAAAAAACCACCTAACATCTGTTACTGACACACACACACAAGCACGCACACAGATACACACATGCATGTACACACATATGGATATACACACACACGAAGGAAAAGCTAGTTGGGCATAATAACACAGCCTTTAATCTTGGTTCTCAGAGAAGGTGAGGCAGGAGGATCATGAATTCAAGACCAGTTACATATCAAGACACTGTCTCTAATGCCCCAAAGATGAAGTAAAATAAAAGGGTCCCATATAGCGCACATTCCAAGCTTTGAGAGTTTTTTTCTTACTGAACAGTCTTCAGGAGTGTGGGGCCCTCAGAAGCCCTCCCCAAGCTGTGGGCCACTCAGACTCCAATTCCATCCCCTGGATTCCGATTTAATTTTCTGCCGAGTTTGATGGGAACCTCAATAGTAACATTTACATCCTTCTTGTGGAGTCCTGCTCTGCCTGTTTGAAACTCTGCTCAGATTTTGATTAATTTTAGCCTTCATTTGTTTTGTGTACTCTCATGGTGGAATTAGTTATTTCTGGGGATCCCAGTGCTAAGACTGGCAATGCAATCACTGAGTATCCCTGGAGCCCTGGAATGAAGCATTGCTTCCTTATGTCCTGTTCCTCAAGGGCTGTATTTGCCATCAGAGGTGGATAATTCTCTACCAGATTTATACACAAGTGATCCCTAGTCCTGCAGAAGGTAGTGAGTCCTGTAAATCTTGAGAAAACGTTACACACATTTCTACCCTGGAGTCGTAAATATCCTCAACACTTCCTGCTTAGTAACAACATTACCTACTTCTCGGGGGAAAACCCCAGCTTCACTCTTAGGACTGCTTCTTTTTGGTAGAAAATGTGGCTCGCTAGTTATTAGCTCCTGGTAATCAAGGTCAACCTTTACTCCATTTAGTATCAAAAGAGATATATTTATGGTCTGGGGCGATGGTACAGTAGGTGAGAGCACTTGTTTTTCAAGTACAAGGGCTAGAGCTTAAATCCCAGCAACCAAATAAAAACTGTGTGTGGCTGTGTGTGCCTCTAAGGCCAGAATTATAGTATTAATAATAATATTAATTAGTATTAACATGAATTATATTACATTATTATTGTGTTATAAATAAATAAATAAATGTGAAGAGACATAGAGATACCTCATATCCTTCTCTGACTTCTGCATGTACACGCACAGGTGTATGGAGCTGTACGTTTGTGCATATGCACCTCACACATGCCGTTGACATGCCACACACAAATATATACCTTAAAAAGAGGAGTGTTTTCTTCAATGTAGAAGCTGAGGTCAAGGGTTCTGAATGTTATAGGATCTCAGTAATTCTCCCATGTGTCAGACGCTTGGTTAGAAGTACAAATGAAACAGAACCGGAGGAAGCTTCCTTCCTGTAAATGGGTCATACATTAATCATCCTGAGTGGTGAACTTCAATCCTAGACAAATTACTTCTCCCCATGCAGCCTAAGGATACTCTCACAACAGGCTCAAACCGCAGTGGGCTCCATCCAATTAGTTTAGGGAACTGGCCTCAGCCTCCACTTCTCCTCTGGAGATCTTTTAACTTATTACACATTCCACCTACGTTAGATGTCATCAAAGATTGAAACACGAGCTTCGGTGGCTTCCACTTTCATAAGTAGGTGACTTTAGGTCAGACCAATTCTCGCTTACTGTATTTTGTATTACTCTATAGGGATCATCTGTGATGCCTGCCAGTTTAACTCAAACTTTGGTCTTTGAGCAGTGGCTAGGAGTGACTGAGAATATTGTTGTGCACTATTATGGACCTTGTCTTTAAATGCTTACAGATTCAGCACTGCTAAGCTTGACACTGAGAAATACAATCGCCCTTTCAGAACTAGGGACACTGAGGTCACAGAAGAAGAGGGGCCAGCAGAACGCCAACAGACCAGCCACTGAGAATTGCCGGGAGAAAATTCCCCTGAGGAAAGAGATAGATGAGGGTGTTTCCACAAGTGTCATGCAATACCCACTTTTAAGTTGTCACAGCCTACACCACCCTACGATCTACCTGAGACCTCCAAACATGAAAGAACATTCTAGATTCTAGCTGGTGCAGTCTTCTATCACAGCATGAAGAAAACTTAAGAGATGAGCAACAAGGAAAGGCATGGTCCCATTTATACATACCAGCCAACCCTCTATTTATCTCCTAAGGCCATGGATTTCTGGGACACGAGAGCTTCAAGAGTGGTAGCCTATCCATCCTTCACGTAGATGTCAAGTCTAGAAGGGACCAATGGAATGGGGAGAGTCAGTCACATATGCGGAGACCTTTAGTTCAGAGATAGGCTAAGTCTGATGTGATTTTCAGTTGTGGGAGGTGTTGTGAAGTATTCTTGGTACCTACAACACTGTTTGAGTCTTACTCCCCAACACACACTCTTTTGGAGCAGCTTGTCCCAGGGCTATCAAGATAGGATGGCTACCTTTCATTAGCAACTTGTCATAACCTAGAATCACTGAAGAAAAATTCTAAATGACAACTATCTATGTCAGGTTGACCTGTGTGCATGATTTTAGGGGAGGGGTGTCTTAATTAAGTCAATTTGATATGAAAAGACCCAGCCAGTGTGGCTCACATCATTGCCTAGGCAGTGGGTTCTATGAGAGTGGAAAAATTGAGTTAAACACAAGCAAACAATGCAAGTGAGCAAGTGTGCATCCATTTCTTTCTCGTTTTGACTCGGAATGTGATGTGAGTAGCTGTTTGAAGTTCCTGCCTTGACTTTTCCACAATGATGGATGGCAACCTGGAACTGTAAAGCAGAAATAAACTTTTTTCTCCCCTAATTTGTTTTTTGTCAGTGTTTTATCACAGCAGCAGAGATGAAACTAGAACACAAGGGTTGTTGGCTTTTGTTCTTTTCTACCTGGCAGATAGGACCGTGCATATTTAGCACATATGACCTGCTCTGTAAAGAGCTATTCATTGTTTCCATAACATAAAGATTGAATGGATCAGTGAGAAAACCTTATCAATTTTCATCTGCCCTCACTCTTTGAAAGTCCTGCCCCTCCCATTCACACCACCTAAAATCTAAAGGAAGCTGGCTTTATAGACTTAAGCTGGAGAATCTTATTCACTCACTGGTGTCTAATATTTCTAGAAGAACAGTGAGCAGTTGTTAGGTAGTTGTAGAGATCTACAGCTTGTCAAATGTAACTTAGAGGGATGGTGTTCACTGAACCATCACACACAGATCTCTAAGCAGATCGCAGCATGACATACCACTATCAAGTAATTCTCATCCTACGGGGGCAGTAGGGGTGGGGCCCAGGTCTCAGATTCTGTAGGTCAGTCTCCAAGAAGGAAGTCTCCCAGGGAAAGAGGCAAATGATAAATGACTGGTAACCACCCATTGGCTACTTTCCTCAAAGAAAAAGAAAAGAAAAGCAAGCACCAAGACCCTGCCAGAGAGAAGACACTGCTGTTAAGAGAATAGGAGCATCTTTGGGGGAAATGGAAATCTTCCATTGGCACAGACTAATGATGGCCCCGTTGGGAGATGATTTTATTCTGAACTCTTCAGTGGGAGCCTTGTCTGGAATTCAGGGCAACCCTGTGTTATTAAATGACCCTCACTACACAATTTTATTATGGAAGACCTGAATTATTCCTAGTAACTTTCATGGTTTTTCCACCTCTGCTGTTCAGTAACTACTCTTACTTTTAAAAACTGTGTTTCTGGAGTCCCCACGGTAGAGCAGTGGAAGAAACGGAGACTTCAGAAATCGATCTGAGTTTAAAAGCTACTGTCAGTCACATAAAGTGCTTTGGAGATGCTGTGTGTCTGATTTTCCTCATCAGTGGAAGTTAGAGACCACACGTGCCCTTCTCAGAGAGTGAGTGCCAATTCTGGGAGATGATCCAATGGGAATGTTCCAGGTCCATAGTGAGGTCTTCGTCCCTGCTCATCTCCCACACCTTCCGCATCTTCTAAGCTTCTTCCAGAAGCATGCATTGGCCTTGGTCTCTACGCATGAAGCCTAGGTGACAGTAACTATGCCATGCCACTCCCTCCAGGAAGTCAAACTTTATCTGAGCCCATCTGTTTTCACTTCATATTGTCTGCTTGCTGTCCTGGCACAAAGTTAAACAAGCTACACATCAGATCTAAGAGGATTCCATAGCCAAAGACTTTGATCATCTGCCCCGTAGGGGGCATATTTGCAGACCCCAGGCTTAGAGCAATGCTAGGGTCGATTGGAACCCGAGTTAGTAGCTGAACTGTGAAGCGAGTGCTCTTCTGCTGGTACTCTCCTCAACTCACCAGCCCGCTGTCATCCAGATGTTTGTTTATAGTGCTTCCCTTCTTTCGGCCTTAACCAGGAAGGCTAAAACTCTTGTCAGGTAGATATTTAGATAACTACACTTGTAAGTGAGAATTGATGGAAGACATTTATGACTAGGAGGACCTATTGTGAGTTGTTTTCTTCCTCAGAGTCAGGAGGTGTCTTTTGGCAAGGTAAATTTAAAAAGATACTTTCAAATGTTTTGGGTGGATTCAATGCTGGATGCATGTGGCTGTGGATGGGGGAAATTGTCTGAGGATAGGAATCAGGGTAAAATTTTACTGCTGAATGAACTGTTTGTGTA
>NC_022013.1:87883083-87892541 GCF_000317375.1 Microtus ochrogaster
ATGTGCATACTTTTTCCTCATTAGTCCCTAACAAAAAGGAGCACAGCAACTGTTTCATAGAATTTGCACCAAATAATGGATTGTAAGTCATTCAAAGATGATTTAACATATACAAGAGGCTGTGCGAAGGTTATGTGTGTATAGTGCGCTGTTTTATATAAGGGACTTCAGCCTTTGTGGTTTTAGGGTATCTGCCGTGAATCAGGGGGCCAACCCCACAGACTGAGGGAGGCCTGTTCCTGTTTCTGATGGGCTGTGGGAGTTTCTAGAAGGAAAGGCAACCTGGAAGCAACGGGTTATTTTTAGTGCTGGTACTTACATTGCTTGATAAATCAGTCCGTCAGGCCCTCAATCATTTGGGATGGCTGTTCAGCTACCCATGACCTGTCAACATGCTCCCAGCCAGGAAAAAAAAGCAATATCTGTATTCCAAGGCATGTCTTGTGTCTTCTCTACAGGGAGCAGCTGCCATTCTGGCGCTCCCCTGAGAACACAGCCCCAAATTGCCTATGCTCGAGGCTGCCACTGCCTTTCCTCTGAGGGCCTGCTTTAATTTGCCCTCTTCCATCATTCTGGTCTCTTGATGCTATGAAAATGCCTCCTACACACAAAGCATCTGTGTTTGGACAAACTTCTCCTCTGCCTTCTCTGTCTTTCAGACAGCAATGAACTTGTCTACTTCCTGCCTGGAAGCCATCTCCGTTCAGCAGGTCCTTGGACTGTGTTTTTCTGACTTTGTTGGTATTCAGTGCTTTTCCCGGGTTATTGGCATATGTTCCTGAGTGTTGGAGAGGGTGGGAAGCAGCAAAAGAAATGAGGGCAGGTTGTGCCATTAGGGTGGGAAGAACTGGTGGGGAGGATGTTGCAGATTTCCAACTAAGACCCTGGAAATGTCCCTGACCCTATGTTTTCCAATGAGTTCCTCTTCCTCTTCCGGCTTCCTGTTTTAAGATAGGGTTGCATACACATCAAAGAACTCATTAAACATACATGAATGAATGGAGATGTTAATGAATAATTTGACTTCCTGGAGCAATGATATGAGGCCAGTGAAAAGTACAGATGTCAGGCAACATAAAAATCACAAAGCTAAGAATCAAAAGATGTGGGTTGGGTTTTCTGCAGAGGGACCTGGAAGGGAGTCTTTTACCAGCCCTGGGCACCAGCTTCTCATCTGTGTGATTAAAAATCTTGGACAACATTTGTGAATCCAGTGTGAATCCAGATGTTTCAAACACAGGTTTCCTCTAAAATCTTTTTTGATGAGGTTAAACATACAGGCATACAAAGGGTATGAGATTGTTTCTCTCTCTCTCTCTCTCTCTCTCTCTCTCTCTCTCTCTCTCTCTCTCACACACACACACACACACACACACACACACATACACAGACACACACATACATGCACTTCTGACCATGAAATGACTGTTCATTCTGTTATCTTATCTTAAGGGATGGGGTCAATTAACCATGAACTCAAACCTCTGAAACCACAAACCAAAATAAACCTTTTCTAGAACAATTATTAGAACAATGGAAAGCTGGCTAATGCACCACAGCTGCCCACACTAAGAGGCACTGGGATGCCTGTGAGAGCCACCCTCTAATCTGGATGCTCTATAACTGCTATGGCACTTTATCCTTTCAACAAAAGTAGGAGGTTGTTAATTTAATATGCTTACTTAGATTTAAATTATTCATTTATTTATAGCGTGGTTGAAAAAAGAAAACTACTCCTGCTCGAAGTGGCAACCATGACCACGAATGAATAGCTCCAAAGCCTGCCTTCATTCCATAACAATACTCAAGCTGAAACCTAGCCATGAACGGGGTTGCCTGTACTGATGTCTCACTGAAAGGAGGACACCTATCATGGTTAATACTGTTGCTTAAGAGGATCTAGAATCATGGAAGAGACAAATCTCTGGGCCTGTCTATGAGACGTCATCCAGACTAGGTTAACTAAGGTAGGAAGATCCACTCTACATTTGGTTCCAGCCATGGGCTGAGTCTCAAACTACATAAAAAAGAGAAATGCAAGCTGAACACAAGCATTCATTTCTTTCTGCTTATTGCATGTGGGTGTCATATGATCAGCTGTATCTGGCTCCTGCTACCATGGCTTCCGACCATGATGGACTATATTATTGAACTGCACTCAATAGCCACTCACAACTGTCATCTCAATTCACCATTCAGACTTATGTTGTTGATTTTGAGTCATAGCCATCGTAGAGATCACTTAATTCAAAGATCCACCACCATGAAGATCTTTGGTCTGTACACGGTTCAAGATGCAGACCCATGACTTCATAAATCATCCCAATCCATACCAGGGCAGGTCTCATCAATAATTAGAATGTCTGTGGCCACTTTTATTATTTTTACAAGCTCTAATATCTCAACAGCCTGGCCCAATGAAGAAGTTCATTGTAATCAATGAGTGAAGGAAGCAAAAAAAAATTTCATCCCTTTACTCTGTTCATTGCCAGAAACTGGCACTATGCATTCAAAATTGTCCATCTCTGTTATTCTGAGCCAGCATCTATGGTATAATCCCAGCCTCTGTCCCATGACTGTGTAAGAAATGTGCTCTGCATAAAACCACCCTACTCTTCCAGGCGCTAGCTGCCTTTCACGTCATCTCCTCAAGAACATTATTCCAACTAATCTCCTTTGTCTCACCTCCACTATTGATTTCCTGCTCTCTGCTGGAGCATCGTGTCTGCATACAAATAAGTTCCTGTATACGTGTGCTTCAAACAATTCCCCACTAGACTCCATGCCAGGGCCCAGCTACTTCCTTGCTTTCTTCCCCAACAAACACTGACAGATATTGATACTGATTAACTCTAAGCCCATACTACCTAATGCTTAAGCATTTTTTTAAAAGAAGAACAATTTAACATGAAGGCAAAGGTTTATTAAGTACATTTACCTGTGCAGCCCAGACAAGACACAAAACTTGTCTGCCACCCTCCATAATTCTCCTGTGCGCTTTTACAATTATTTTTTATCTCCTAGAAGCAGTCATGGCTCTCACTTCTCTTGCTGCAGATTCATGCCATGTATTACTGGTACCATCTGTCTATGTATTTTTTGTGGTTTGAAGCCAGGGTCTCATCTAGCACATGCTGGTCTCAAACTTGCTATGCAGCTAAGTATGATCTTGAACTCTTGATCCTCCCTCTAATTCCCATGCGTTGGGGTTACAAACTTGGTTCATCATGCACAACTAATGTTGGGCTTTGATGAGCAAAGGTTTTAAATTTTAATAAAGAGCAGTCCATAATTATGTTCTTTTATGATTAATGATTTTTTTTATCTCTTGCCCAAGACATGTTTTCCCCGTATATTGTTAATATAGCTGTAGTTTCTTTTTCCCTCAAAGTTTCATAGTGTTACTTGTATATTTAGCCTAGGATCCATTTAACAAATAGTGTGTGTGTGTGTGTGTGTGTGTGTGTGTGTGTGTGTGTGTGTGTGTGTGCAGATGCTGTGAGGTAGGATTAAGGTTCATTTTCATCCCAGTGCATTCAAACACTTTCTTTCTCTACTGAATTCTGAATTGTGTTGATCCCTTCACCAAAAATCAGTCCTTCACAACCCTTTGTTCCTTTAATCTACCTGACAACTGTTATGTTAACAGTGCACTGGCTGTTTGTGCAAATTATGACTGTATAATGTTCTCCAGCTATGTCCCCTTTTAAGAGCTGCCACGACAGCTGCATTATTGGGTCATATTCATGTTTTTTTCACTCACACCAGAGAAGGCCTGTGAACAGGAGGCTGGGATGGGTGGAAACATCCTATCCTTGCTTCACGAGAGCTCTGTCCTATTATACTAACCCACACTTGCCTCGTATTCATTCACTATTCACTTGTTCGGCTCTGGATACTTGTTTCATAGATGAGATGCCTCATTTCTTGTCTCCAAGAAACAAAGACACTCTTTTCTGACATTTCAAGCTGTTTTTCCCCTAGGACTATGGGCCTTTGAATGGTCCAAAAGACATTGCAATCGTGGGATTTAGTCACACATTTTTGCTTGTTTGTTGTTTTACTTGTGTTTGTCATACGGCCCTCGTCGATATATTTTTTTCCTTCCTGACATAGACAATCCCATTACAATGTTTTGACTTAGAATTTTTTGACTTTATACAAAAGTGACAGGAAGATTGTGAATTTAAGGACTGCAAAGTGAAACATTAAGTTGGAGCCATATTGCTAATGTTCTACTTGTGGGAGCAGTGAGGGAAAGGGAGAGGGAGCAAGAGAGGGAGGGAGCAATGCAGCGAGAGAGAGAGAGAGAGAGAGAGAGAGAGAGAGAGAGAGAGAGAGATGCATGTGTATGTGTGTTTGGGCATATAGATTACCTGAGTGCAAGTGTACAGAGGCAAGAGGAGCATGTGGTTGTCTACCTCTATCACTCTCCATCTTGTTCCCTTGAGGCAGGATCTCTCATTGGACTGGAAACATGCCACATTGGCTACACTGGCTGACCGGTGAACACCCACCTGCCTCTACCCTCAGGGCTAGGGTTACAAACTCTGGCTGATACATCTTGGAGTATTTGGGTAACAACTCAGGTCCTTACATTTCAACACATATCATTTACCTTCACTGACCCATTTTCTCACTCCCCTGATAAGGTGATCTCAGTATTTGTTTTCTTACTTTTCTTGAACAATTTTGTGGAGAGTTATTTTTTATATATTGTATTAAGCATTTTAAAGAAACAAAATTCAGCATTGTTAATCGTCTAACTATCTTCTGTGTCCCAATTTCCACTCTTATCTTTATTGTTTTCTTTACAGGGCTTTGTGTTAGATTTGCTCTTCCTTGTGCTATTTTACATGAAAGCTTAGATAATTGATTGTGAATCTTTGTTCTTCCCTGCTGTAAACATTTGTAGTTATGAATTTCTAAGGACTGCCTTAGCTTCATCTTACAAAGCTCAATGTTTCCATTGAAACTCACTATCATTCATTGTAAAATAGTTCTCGATTCCCTTAAGTTTTCATGGGACATGTTTTTATCACCTAGGGCATGTTTTTTATTGATTAATGTCCTTTATATATTTGAAAATAATGGTTTAACACTCTACATTTGTTAGGCATCACAAATGCCATTTGATTGATGGCTTGTACTTGTTGTTTAGATCTGCTGGGTCTTCATTGCTTTTCTCCCTGCCAGTATCGTTGTAGTTTTTCTGTGTCCCATCTTTTGCCTACTTAGTGACATGAAGTTAAGGTATCTGTAGTAGTTCATCTTTATTGTCAACTTGACTGGATTTGGAATTACCTAGAAGACACACCTCTGGGTGTATCTTTGAGGTCCTTTCTAGAAAGGTTTAACTGAGTAGTGAAGCTTCACCCTCAATGTGAACAATACCATCCCATGGGCCGAGATCACTTACTAAACTAAGAGAGAAAAGGGAGGAAATGAGCAACATAACAGCATCCCTTTCTCTCTGCTTCCTGTCTGAGGACACAGTATGACAAGCTGCCTCACATCTGCCACACCAATTATGGCCACTACTACAGCTGCTGTGCCTTACTCCACCATGATGGACTGCACTTGGAACTGTGAGCCAAAATGAACCCCTCCTTCCCTGAGTTACTTTTTCAGTCTTACAGCAGCAAGAACAGAAACTATTAGTCTCCACCTGGTTTTGCCTAGTTTTTAGATTGGATTTGCAAAGAATTAGATATGATATAACTTGGGAAAATAGCAGCTATGTCTTGGTAGCTGTGTCTCCTACTGATCAGAATTTCCCCTTTGTGTTTAGACATTCATGAAGATGCAGTTTGGATATTCCCAAGAAATCCAAGTGCCATGGTACTTTCCTAATTGCCACACACACACATCCTAAAATGGTTTGCATTCGCCAAACATCCCTGCTTCACCACTGTATAATTTGTATGTGACACACACACACACACACATCCTAAAATGGTTTGCATTCGCCAAACATCCCTGCTTCACCACTGTATAATTTGTATGTGTGTGTCTTGAATTTATTTTGTCCTAAGGAAAGAATGCCCTAAGAAGGATACCATAATTTGGAGAAGGAAATAAGGCTACCTTACTCTCATGAATATGCCACACACCTCATCAAAATGTCTTCAAAGTCTATTGTGCAGCTCCCAGCACCCCTCTTTTCTGGTCAGCCTGCTCCTGTCTCTCTCTGTAGTGTACCATCCTTTGCTTTGCTTTCCTAAATAAGTTTCTGCTTCAACTGTCTTTGTGTCTCAGTTGAATGCTTTCCTGTGAGAGAAAGCAGCTAAAGAGAAACCATTACATAGTAAGTTTCATTTTGATCTGATTTTACTCATACTTTGAGCTCTCTTCTTCAGAACATAGCCAGGATTACACAGCAATCTTGGTGATTTTTTTTTTATTGTTCTAAAATGTTTTCCTTCCTTCTGGTTCTACTGTCTGATATCAATACAATAGCCTAGGATTTCTTATGGTTAAAGACAACAGGTGTACTTTTACACATCTTTGTTCATGTGCTGGTGTTTTCAGATATAAAATACTCTATCATCTTTGTCTTTATTTATTCCCAAATATAAGCATGTTATGCTTTGGGGGATTTACTGGAATAGTAGCTATTCAATTCCTGTGAGAATTACTTTGATTTATAAATGCATCATGGATCTGATTAAATGGAAGCTGTCGTGATTAGCCTCATCTATAACCTATATGCTGATTGTGCCTTTCAAATTGTGTTACCATTCAACATGGAAAGGGATTGCCAACTTCTGGCGCTTTTGAAAAATCACCTTTGGAGTCAATTCTAGGAAGTTTCCGGAGTCTATGTAGCATGAGAGTGCACTGCGTATCTCCTCTCCCTTTGTACCTTGGCTTTCTCTACAAAATTTGTGCAATTATAGTGGGTGTCTTAGTCAGGGTTTCTTTTGTTTGATGAAACACCATTGCCAAAAAGCAAATTGGGAAGAACAGGGTTATTTCACTAAGAGTTCCATATAACTGTCTGTCATCAAGCACTGAGGGCAGGGATATGGAGGCAGGAGCTGATGCAAAGACCATGGAGGGATGCTGCTTACTGACTTGATCCCCATGGCTTGCTCAGCCTGCTTTCTTATAGGACCCAGGACCACCAGCCCAGGGATGATACCACTCATAAAAGGGCTAGACTCTTCCTAATCAATCACTAATTTAAAAAAATATCCTACAGCCAGATCTTATGTAAGCATTTTCTCAATTTAGGTTCCATTCTTTCAGAAAACTCTAGCATATGTCAAGGTGAAGTAAAACTATGCAGCACAGGTGAGCTAGGAAAGGTCAACCAGCTGTTTTCCTTTTAGTCTTCTGTCACTGTCCTTCCTTCTTCCCTTCCTCCCATCCTTCCTTTCTTCCTTCCTCATATTTTTATTTCTTCTCTCCCTTGTTTTTCTTTTTGAGCCTTGTGCTGATTAGTTTTGGTTAACTGGCCACAAACTGGGGTTACCTGGGAAGAGGGAATCTCAGTTAAGAAATTGCTTTCATCAAACTGAAATTATGTGATTATGTATGTGGGGAATTTTCTTGATTAATGACTAATGTAGGGGGCCAAGTCTGCCATGGGCAGTGTTGCTCCTGGACAGGTCCTGTGTTATATAAGAAACCAAGATGAACAAGCCCTGGAGACTAAGCCAGTAAGCAGCTCTTCTTTATGGTTCCTACCTCTGCTCTGACTCAACTTCCTCACCAGGCTTCCCTTCAGTGATTGACTGTGATGTGAATGTTTAAGTCAAAGGAACTCTTTCCTCCCCAAGTTGCTTTTGGTCATGGTATTTTTACTGCAATGGAAAGCAAACTGGGAAAGAAATTAGTACCAGAAAGTGCAGTATTGACTGTGATTAGCCCAACCATGTTGGTTTGGGGAGGTGAGGATGGTTAAAGTGTTTGCAACTTTGGACTAGAAAAGCCGATGGATGCTTAGAGTTTAATGGGCTTTCTGTGAGAGCTTAGAAAATAAGATCGTTGACAGAAACACACACACACACACACACACACACATATATATTAAGCCTAACTTGGGAAATCTTGGAGGGAAGAAAAGAATAACTTTATAGGGCTATTTGTGTTATATATTAAGTTAAGAATCTTTGAAAGTCAGAGCTGAAGTTTTCCCAATCCATTGATCACTGCCTTGGATCCAGTCATGGTTTTCTGCAATGGTCTCAGTCTGCTGTAAAGGGAAATTTATTTGATGAGGAGTGAGAGCTACACTTATCTGTGGGTAATAGGATAAATTCTATAATGCAACTAGGAATTGTGATCTAGAAAGTTAATAATAATAGGTTCTTTTACAAGATGCATTACTTCACTAGCACCTGGTGGTAGGCTAGGTTTCTGGTCCCAGGCACAATTTCCTGTCTGCTGAGTGGGCATTAAGTCAACTTAGACAGCAGTTGGTTGCTGCAAAGATCCATGAGTGCCATGGATGCACCGTTAGAGCTATCTTGCCATGGTGGTCATTTTTGTCTAGTTCACAGGTGGATAGAACTACTGATTGTTTCCTTCCCTTGGCAACTTGCACAGCACTTCCCAGTACTGTGGAATTGAGACTGCAGGAGAGAGGCTTTCAGGTTAGATCAAGCTAGACTCTTCAAAGTCTTGGCTCCAAATTGTTCCTTGTGTTAAGCAATAGGGACTTAAAATCTGTGGCTGTCAAACCTCCACTCACTGGCAATGGATGTTAGTGGAAGCTGAGAAGTCAGCTGGGGTTAATGTGAGATCAGCATCATTTAGGTGCAATCTTTGAAGTGTTTCCTGGGGGGCAGCACATAGATTCAGAAGGGATCCAAGCTGCATCCCAAGCTGGTAGATGAAATTAGTGATGTGTAACAGTGCTGGTTTTGAAGGATGGCAATCTAAAGACTGACTGAGTTTTCTGTGCTTCTGCCAAGTTTCTCTTTCATGCAGACCTGCTTTTCTGTTTGCCTAGACTAGGTGTGGAAACTACCAGACTCTCTGACTTCTATTGCATGACAATTTCTTTTGGGAATTCAATTTAATTCAATTCATCATAACATCTTTGCCTTGAAAGTTCTTTGCTAGGCCCGAAAGAAAAGTATGATTATCATTGCTCCAAGTTTTTCTTTTTGTTACCGTAGGAGCAAAAGATTTTCATATTATTCAACACGGAAACAGGAGCATCTTTCATGATCTCATTTTTTTCAATACCCTCCAGTTAGGCTTTCTTTCATTCAGAGTACTTGGGAGAAGCATCCTTTGTCAAAGTCAACAATGATGTCACTAAACCTAGTAGTTAATAATTAGTCTTCTGATTTTTCTGTCGAACTATCTGTCACAGTTGATTATATCCATTAAATGCTGTTCCTGTGCTCACATGAGTCCTGAAGGATCAGTCTCCTGTCTTACATTATTGATTCTCTCTCTCTCTCTCTCTCTCTCTCTCTCTCTCTCTCTCTCTCTCTCTCTCT
>NC_022013.1:87895972-87916603 GCF_000317375.1 Microtus ochrogaster
CATATAATATACAATGTAAATAATATGTCACCTATTTAATGTTATACTGTATTATGTACACACCTCTGGAAGGGGCATGTACAGAGTGTAACTCATTTGTTCTTCATACAAAGCCCACTTTTTCTGTGTTGTCTCCCCCAAAGAACATGACAATACGATTCCTTTAGTTGTTCAGATCAAAATCCATGAATTCCTTTTGATTCCCCTTTCAGAACTTACAGACAACCTGACAGCAAATCCTGTGGATCTATCTTCAAATCACGATAAAATTCTAACCACCAACTTCCCACTATTACTCTGCTTCAAGGGAGCATCCCTAGGTCATTCCAGAGACTTCCTTACCAGTCTTCCAGCTTCCAGGCTCTCTCTCATCACACACCATGCTTGGTATTCCCCTCTACATAGCTGTGAGAAAACCTGCTAAGTCCTCAAGCAAATTAGCTAATTGTTCCAAGAATTTCTAATGGTTTCTTCTCTCTTTCAAAGCAAATATTAAAGCCTTTTGGTAGATTTAGAGGCCACATTTTCTTTGGTCCCTCTACATCCTAGCACTCCATCTGTGCAAGTCGTTGGCCCTTCCCGTTACATTCCCTCCCTTGCCTTGTCCACGCTAGCCTCCTTACATTTCTTCACACACAGTAAACAGCTCTACTTTGTCCTGGGTTTCATTGTTCTCTGCTAGAACACTTTTCTGTCCTACTCACCCCACTACTTCCCCTTCTGCTTAATAGTTCTTTAAAATTCCAATTTCCCTATGATACGATGTACTTAGCCATTTGTCTGCTGTCTTCCTTTTTTTCTGTATACGATTCTCAATTATAGCAAGAATCTTTGTGGCACTATTCATCATTGCATCACCAGGACCTACAAAATGTCAGGTATACAGTAGACGGTCAGAAACATCCACTGAATGGTCAGGACACCCCGTGTGTTCCCTCCTACTGATGCTATCTTATTCTGTGGAGCAGTCTTACTCTTATTCCTGGTGGGTATTCTGTGTAGTGTCATTTCAATTGTATTTTAATAAATAGAGCCTGCCTGAAGATCTAAGAATAAAACAGTCCCACTTTCAGCCTTATAGACCAGGTAATAGTAACACACACCTTTAATTCCAGTAGCCACAATGACATGCCCCTTTAACCCCAGTAGTCATGCTAGTTGCCATAGAAACTGGGCAGCACGTGCCTTTAATCATGGTGGTGTACACCTTTAATCCCAGCCCTAGAGAGGTTATAAAATGGGAGGAAAAAGAAATGGGAGGAAACAGCTCTCACCACACAGTCTCCTTCTGAGATTCCTGGAAGCAGGATCACCATTTCAGACTGAGCTTGAGGTAAGAGCCAGTGACTGGTTGCTTTACTTTTTGGGTCTTCAGGTTGAACCCCAATTCCTGACCCTGAATTTTTACTAATCATGCTTCAACTCTGGAGCTTTGAGCCTTCTGGCATCACTTAGGGGAGATCTTTCCAGGTCATCCTCACTTCCTAGAAGCCGGTGATGAGGATCCGAGGCAGCGACAAGTTGTACAACAGTCAGCTGTGAAGACTTTCTTACTCCACTGCATCTTCTCCACCCTGATGCCTCTCTAGCAAGCCTATTACATTGGAGCTCTGCTTCCCACACCACTTTTCAGTCGTTTACTACTCTGTCTCAAACCACACAGGGCCCAGGAGTGGCTCAAAACCCTTTTAGCAAATGCTTTCTCCCATGAATTAATAGGCACATGCTATTCTGGTATCTGTGTAAGTTCTAATGCAAAAAAAAAAAAATGAGCCTAAGAATGATTTGTAGATGTGGGCATATATCAGAAATTAAAATAGAAAGAAACTATGTACAATTGTACAATATTGGCTTCTCTGTTTTTCTCTGCAGGTCAAAGCAGCAGACTCAAGTGATATAGGCCTTGTGTATAGTAAGGCACATAGATCCTGTATTGTCTCTGTTCATGATTTTGATACATTGAGTGACCTGAGATGCCAGCTGCATCCAGGTTTCTCAAGCCTAAAGCTTTGTGTCTGTTACAAGTTTCCTCTTCCTTTAGTGACCTGCACACCATCCATTAGAAACAATGTGGCTCCGTCTTCAAATTGTATCCAGAATTTAAGCACTAATTTTGCTGATGTCTCCTGGCTCAAGCCTCCATCTTGTCTTCTCTGTACTTTTTTTTTGTTCTATTTTCCCAAGGCCAATAGCACCTAAACTTACCTAAATCCTTTTTCCCAAAATGTTCTGAATTTATAGAGAATCATTGCATGACTTTTCCTGAAGAAAGGTGAACAGATGTCATCCCAGATTGGGCATTAACAGCAGACAAAAGAAATGATTCCACCTAAGTCAAGCATAATGGGCCAATAAGCTTGTTGAGGTGACCTGTAAGAGCATGGGGAAAGGGTACTTACAGGAGCAAGGTGACTTCAAAACTGTTGCATTACCAAAGAACCCACTCCAGCATGGATGATCTCACATGGAAGCTGACTCCCTAGAATTCTCTGCACATGGAAGTCAACTTCAGTGAAGGGACTCTTCTCACTCCAGCAATGACTTATTGCATTTATAACCATGGGGAAGAGTCTTAAGGATCTTGTAATGTCCTCAGTGTACTGAGCCTACTAAGTTTCCTTAACCTTGAGTCCTATAAGGGTGTCACTCATATTATATCTATAGATGTGAGCCACTGCACCAAGTTTATGGTTTATATAGCACTGGGGATTAACACCAGGGCTTGGTGCACGCTGAGTTGGTCTACCAACTCTATATCTCCAGTTCCTAAGATGTAACTTTTGACTCAAAGAATTAAATTTTACTTCTTACTAAAAATTCAACTCCAAGGGTAACTATTTTGGAGGTCTTTTCCACCATGAGTACCTCTACAAATTACAATACGCTTATTGACTCTTAATTCCCTACTTCAGGGTGAAACTTGCATTTTCCAACATTAAATTGACAAGAGTGGAAGTGAAAAGTTTACTTATGCCTCTGTACTCTCCACTGGGCAGGAAATGAGGCACAGGTTCTCTTTGCTGTGGGATGAAAGAAATAATCAGAAGTCTGAATAAGGTTGCAAATCTTTCACCACGACATTTACGACCTGCCTGATCTCATTATTGCCACCAGTATATTCAAGAAGGGGTGGCAAGATAAGAGAGAGAGAAAAAAAAGAATTCTTTTTCTTTGGTCATTTCAACTTATAGGCTAAGAGATTTATTTCCATGGAAATAAACAAGAATCTACACAAGGCAGACAATGTGTCATCTTCCTAACAACGGAATGTCGTTTTCCCTCTCAGTTTCTCCTGTCTCTTGTGTCCGATGTGTTCTAGTTCAGAAATTCTGCTCCCTGCAGTTCCTGAGTCAATGGGTATTTTAACAATATCGTCAGTAGGAAGAGGGCATAGCATAGTATAGTTTAGATGATAATGGCTTGGAGTCCATCACCTTTGTGTGCATGAGTTTGATTTTTTTCCCTTTCTTCCTTGTTTTTTTCTTTCTTTCTCTCTCTCTCTCTCTCTCACTCTCTCTCTTTCTTTCTTTCCTCCTTTCTTTCTTTCTTTTTCTTGGAGGACCAATGCAATAGGCACCAAGCTCCAGCCTGTAAGTTGTCTCATAATGACCAGTAAGTCACTGGAGAGTTGGTTTCCACTTTTCCTTTATCCTGGACACAGAAATCATGCCCTAACTCCTTCCTGCCACTGGACTTTCTGTGGTTCTTTGTGTGTTTATTGTTTTTGTATGTGTTATGACTTCCCTAAATTACAAGAGAGCACATATGAATTTCAGTACCTCAAAAGCAAGTGGCTACTTTAAAAATAGATTCTCAAATTCTATATTAATGTGCATTCTTAAATTTTAAACTAATTTTGTATTGATTCATATTCCTTTTCAAAGTTCAACAATATTTACAGCAATCTAATTTTGGGTAAGTTCTCACTCACATGGAAGCCAAGGATTGGGGTGTTTTTTTTTTTTTTTTTTTTTTTTTTTTTTTTTTTTTGGTTTTTCGAGACAGGGTTTCTCTGTAGCTTTGGAGCCTGTCCTGGAACTAGCTCTGGAACTCACAGAGATCCGCTGCCTCTGCCTCCCGAGTGCTGGGATTAAAGGCATGTGCCACCATCGCCCGGCAGGATTGGGGTGTTGTAAAAACAGAAGACTTTGTTTTGGAGGATCTTGGAGCACAGAAAGAAAAAGATTAAGTTGAGAATTATGTATAAATTTTACTAACGTGATGTTAAGATTATGTGTTTAGTGTCTAGTTATCCAACTACTAAAGTTTTGGGAAGTCATCCATCCCTCTTCAAATATCTTCCTCCCTCTTTCCTTCATCCCTCTCTTCCTCTTCTCATGATACCTGCATCATGGCCTTGGCTGTGTAGAAGACTTATATCTTCTCCATATAAAAGGGATTCTTTTTTTTTTTTTTTTTACATAGGAACTCTTTAGTTCTTCCCTGGGTTCCCAAACCATCACAAACTCTGAAGATTATACAAGGGGTCAGTCTGTCCTTGTTTCTTCTGGAGCACAGCACAGCCTCAGACTGATGATGCACTAATTCTTGTACATGTTAATTAGCTTTCCTTGGGCAGGCTACTTTGGATCTCTTCACCTCATTCTGTAGGCTTGAGAGATAAAGAAAATAATGCTAATTGAGAGGATGCTCATGAATGCTAAAACAATAGCTGTAGAGACCTTGTCCTCACAGGACCCTTGGAAAAATACCTGGTGTAATATATAGGATGTATCTGCACACAGTCTTGGTGTAATTATGCCATATAGAAGGTTGGAGATTGATGGATAATGGAGCTATAGGCAAGCACAATGTTTGAGGGTCTTAATTTAGCAAACGCTAAGTGGGGCTTGGACTAGAATTCCAACGACTTTTAGAAACGTAGGTTAAGATTTTAGAGGAACAATAAAGGCCCATTAAGGAAAAGCTCCTTCAGGTGGAGAGACTGCTTTCTTTGGCCCTAATGGAGACTTAACATTCCAGTTAGGCTTATCAATCACCTGGCCAAGGGACCTCCTCTCAGAAAGCAGGCTTTCTTAAGTCACGCTAAAAGATGGGTGGAGTAGTTTAATGAAATACTGCACTTTTCCTTCCCAGAATTTCCACCCCTAGCTCAGTGGTTTGTGGAGCATAGCCTTGCCACTCTGCAAGTCTCCTGCTTCCTGGGTTACTCGGAAGAGAGGATTGCTTCCCTCTCTGACTTCTCCTTCTGATCTAAGCACACCCTCCCCACACTTTGGGCTTCCCTCTTTATCTAGCACCACTATGGGCCATGTTACTGCCTAGCACAGGGCAGGCTCCACACCAGCTTAAGGAAGTGCTATAGACTTTTCCTTTTCCTCCTCCATTGTCCCCTCTGGACAGTGGCTGCAATTAACAGTCTGCCTGATCTGAGGGTTTTCTTTCAACCTATAGTAAAATTGTTCTCAAGCTTTCATTTGAATCTGTTCTTAAATTTTGTAATAAATAAGGCTGAGAGCCCCAATAGGGACTCCCAATTTCCCCAGTAGCATCTGGCGACCACAAAATACACCCAAACTTTCCAGGAACAAAGGGAGGTCAAAGTTTTCTCAATTTTTTTTCCTTTCTATCCTTTTTTTCTCCTGTATCCTAGGCTGACCTCCAACTTGTATTCTAGCTGAGGATGACCTTGACCTCCTGACCTCCCTGTCTCCACTCTCCCTCTGCTGGGATGACAAGCAGGCACCAGGAGGCTCTGTTTATGTGATACTGGCAATCAAACTAGGACTTTGCATATTTTAGACAGTCACTCTACCAACTGACCACCACATCCCCTGTCCCTTTCTTCCCCTTTTAAACTTAGTCAATTGACTGTCTTTGTTGGTTTCTGCAAAGATCTTCCTAGCCATTCCATCACCGAGAAGCATTTCCAGGCAGGATCCTGGGGATCTCTACCACTTCCGAAGAGGCGCATTAATAAGCAGTAGAGTCGGTATCTGAACCCAGAGGGACTCCCATCATCTGCTCTATACTGTCTATCGTAATTGCTTTGACTGAGGCAGGAAAAATGAAGGAGACATGGGTAGAAAGAGAAAAATCCTTATTCTAGAGTCTGGGCTAACCTCTTGCCAGATGAGAATTAAGAATACCAACACACATTCTCTGTGATGTTACAGTAACAATATTCCTTCTACACAGCTATATTTTAAATAAGAATGTTAAAACATCAGTTAATGAACTAAAGCACTAAGCATAACATTTTTCTTTTCCTAGACAAAAATTTGAAAATTTCTAGGACTCTTGTGAGAAACCCTGCTTTCCTATAAATGTAGCAAAAGGCATGTATTAACTCTTTTGTATAAGCCTTATCAACCAGGATTAGGACTAACTAAAATAAAAAACTATGTCTACCACAAAGAACTTAACCAAGGGAGGCAGTCAGGGGTTCTTCACTTAGGAAAGAATTACAACTAAATTTACATATGTTTTTACCTTTGTCTCACAGTTTTCTGTAAATTCATAATTGTAGGATGGCTATGGACACAGGCGTGGTAGAGAGGAAATTAACTTTCCCACACAAATTTTATCCCCCCCCCAACTTGGTCAAACTGTAAAAAGAAAAATCTATTTCCTTCTACTAATTCTGGTTTCCTGATTTCTTTTGGAACACAGAGAAACTGAAGTGGTATGTTCACAGACTAGTAATTCCACTAGGTATTAATAAATGCAGGAAGAGATAGCTGAATAGCTGGTCATGGCCTCTCTAATAAAAGGTCCAAGGAAGGGACAGAAAAACCAAACACCTGTGGTCCTTCCTTAAACAGTCTAGATTTAGTGATGAATACATGTATGTATGTGTATGTATGTATATATATATATACATATATGAAATAAATCTGTGTGTTTATATAGAACACTTATCTATATGTTACTGTAAAGTTTGGAGGCTCCCTCTTTGACTTCTTAGTGTCTTTATAAAATAATTTTCAAAAACTGACTCAGTAGGAAGATTGAGGACAATATTAGAGTCTGGTGATGTGGGAAGTCCATCTGTATATATGTTAATGAATAAAGAAGCTGCTTTGGCCTGTGATAGGGCAGAATAGAGCTAGGCAGGAAAACTAAACTAAATGCTGGGAGAAAGTAGGTGGAATCAGTGAGACACCAGGTCGCCGCTAGAGGAGAAAGATGCTGCCCGCAGGAACCTTGCAGGAAAACCATGAGCCTCGTGGTAATACATAAAATAATAGAGATGGGTTAATTTAAGATATAAGAGCTAGCCAATAAGAAGGATGAGCTAATAGGCCAAGCAGTGTTGTAATTGATATAGTTGTTGTGTAATTATTTCGGATCTAGGCAGCCAGGAAACAAACAAGCAGCCTCTGCCTACAGTCTGAGATAACAGAGCAGCAAGTTGTAAATTTTGGCAGCCACTAAGAGGAGGAATATAAAGAAAAGAAAGAAAGAAAGAAAGTTGGGCTTTTTACGCATGGGGGGGGGATCAGTAAGCAGTTTTAGGGTAGACAAGCAGGTGCATATACTAAGTTGGAGGAGGCTGCAGAGAAAGCATATCCAGGTTCTGACTAATAGCCAAAAGAAAGAAAAAGAGATTTTCAAAAGAAAAAGAAAACATTTCACTTTCCCGAGTATTCCAGAAAAGAAGGCAGGCTTAACCAGAACCACATGATGGTGGCCCTATAAGGGACTGTACTGAGAGTGGAGTTTACTAAGCAGATACTTTTTCTGCCCATGTGTTTGACATGACTTTAGATGAATCAGCCTTCCCGAGAAGGTATGACTTAACCAAGTGATTGACAGACCAAGTGGGAGGAGACAATAGTACAGAAAGTTCCAATCTTTGGAGCAGGTCAGAATGCCATATCTCCCCACAAGGCTGGAGATATTCCTTTGTTTTGACAAGGACTTAATGGGTAGCAACAATAATTTTTACCTTTCCAGTGTTACGAGAAAAATGGAAGGTGGGGTTTAAAGCTTCAGTGGTCTCCAAGCCTACTGTGACATGTGTATATGTTTATTGTATTCTTACATATATGTGTCTATCTGTACACATATGTAATCATAAGGAGGCCACTATTATTGTAAATCCTATTTGATAAAATAAAAAGCACTGCTTTTACCTCATCATATACAAGAGATCATTTGTTTTAGAGTCAAATATGAGTGAACATGGCATGGGAACATATAGTTAGGTTATCTCAAACTCCATATTCAACATGTTAACAATTTTATGAAGCTTTCCTAGTAGCAAAAGATGATCCCAAATGAAGACACATTTCAGAAGCATTGGTGGGTCCATCAGGAAGGTGTGCTATAGCAAAGTGGGGGAAATCTCAACTCTAGGCCTCCAGTGTTATCCGATGACATGCTTAACTTTTGGGTTAGAAGAAGGTAGGGACTTTGTATACACATTCCAAAGGATTTACCTAGTAGTCCCAAGGATTCTTTAACCATGTACAGAAATGGTTTATAAATGACTATTTAGAGGAAGCCAAGATAACGCAAGATAATTTCTCTTTAGCCTCTGGACCTGCAACAGCACAACTGCTCCCTGACTACGGAAGCCCCCCAGATCAGTTAATTAGTCTTTGTGGAATGTTCAGTGCAAGATTTGCTTCATTTCAGGGACTTTATTCTTGTGGCTATTCATCTCAACATTTTGTTTTCTTGTTTCTAATACAAGGCCTGGTACCTACTCTTTAGAGATCAGAAAGTACTTAAAAATACTAGATTGGTATATTTTCATTTGACATTAGAAAATTAAAATATTATGAAAGAAAATGTAGGAACAGAATAATGAATCACCTTTCATCCAGCGTTCATCCTTAAGATTTTTCTCTCTTCAATTTTTAAAAGGTCTTTTGGTTAAGGTATGTTTAATCAATAACCAATTCAGTCATCAAATTGGTAGTATTAGCTATTGCATCTCCTCCTGGTAAATTTTAAGTTCCTTCAGGCAGAAACCATGTCTCATTCAGCTTTCCATTTCTGAATTTTTCTCTTTCCCCCAAGGCCTATCTCAGCGCCTTGTACCTAGTAAGTATTCGATGAATGTTCCTGAATTGTATTTTGCATGAAAATTGCGGAAACCCTAAGAAGCCCTGGGAATAAAGATTCAAGTGTCAAATGAAAAATGAGTTTTAAATTGAAGACATAGTAATAAAGTATCTACAACATTCCCGGGAGACCAGCTTCATTCCAAATATGCATTTGGCATTGGGGTTTCCATTTTCTCTACGATAAGTCTGTTCCAGCTTATTGGGTCCATTCAAGGCACCAGCAGATTCCTGTCATAGAAATCAGGTCAGCCTACAGAAATGGACTTAGGCAGCAGGAACATGCAAAAGAGAGATTTTGATTAACAAATGTCCCCGCTCAGTCTCCCAAGGAAGCAGCAGAATTGCTTTCTCATGATAAAGAGGATTAACTGAATGGACAACTCCAGCTAATCTCTGAGTATCCAGGTTATTCTGCAGTGCTTTTTTCCAAAATAAATCCGGGAAGTCCCGATTCCACCAAAGTCTTTTCGTTCACCCTGTTTAGTCAGCAGAGTAAATTAATTTTGAGGGGAGTGGACAAGGTGGACATTCTCACCTTTTTCTAAAGTTTTGAGTTTTATTTATCATTATTCGCTGTTTTCAGGTTTTAAAATCTTGATGTGCATATGAAGCATATGTTTATATGATGTGTGTGCATTGTGTGTGTGCATCTGTGCGTGTATTTGCAGGTGCACAACTGCACGGTGCTTGTGGGGAGGTCAGATGGCAACTCGGGGTGTTGGTCCTTGTGTCTACGTTGTTTTCGACAAGGTTTCTTTTATGTTGTTCATGACTGCAGGAAACTGGAATTTGGAGAGAACAAGTACCGACTGACACGCAGGTCTTATTTCATTTGTATCTTCAACCCTGAGGTTCAGACAGGTAAATTTGTTGAAAGTAAATCCAATTAATGAAAGTCAGGGATTTAAACAAGATCTGTTAACTCCAGAGCCCATAACCCTACCTCCCACAACCCTCATACTGGCACCCTCTGTGGTCACGAACAAGTGCAGGTACAACAGACTGAAGTAGCTGTGGGCTACACAGATATTGGGGTGTTCTGAGCACACCCATAATCAGAGAGCAAATATGAGTCTAATCTTAGGACATTAGGGGAATGGTAAGAGATAAACTTCTTGAGAATCAACTATATATCAAACACAATTCTAGGAGCTTAAGGCAACAATAAACTGTATGGTAGACTTATTGAACAAAACAATAAAGAAGTTCTGCTTTGGAAACTAAATATTTCTAGTCATAAGATCTATGGAAGAATGATTTTCTTGAGCTCTGTACATTCACTGATCTCACTATAGGTCAGGGATTCTTAAATCTTTTCCTTGAGACATATTTATACAATCCTGGGCATACAGCTACATCAAATAGATACGCCAAGCAAATACTTACTGAAAACAAACCAGATAAACATTTATTTTAAAGTAATTCTTTGGAATTGGGAGTTTTACTAAGTGATAGAGTGCCTAGCAGTTAGTACTGGGTCCTGAGGTCAACTCCAGCACCGCAAACATAAACAAAGACAGGCATCACAGACAATTTTATATATTATATATACCAAGTTAGAACATTACTGATATAGATGTATTTACTTTTACACAAATAATTAAATCTTGGCCAAATATTTGATACTACAGTGTGTGTAATGGTAAAATTAAAATGAAGCCATTCTCTGAGGGGCTCACAGGACACAAGGGGCAGAGTCCCAGGCATGGAACCATGTGGTGGGTGAGAGACCTCAGCAGGTCACGGGGTCCCACGAGGAGCTGTGGCAGGTGAGGATAGGCACAGTGTGCAGAGTAGGTATTTATTTAGTGGGTCGTGGAAGGAAAGAGAAGGGGAGAGGGAAGAGGAGGAGGAGACGGAGGGAGAGAGAGAGAGAAAGAGTGAGAGAGAAAGAAGAGGGAGGAGGGGAGAGGAGAAGCTACTGCTTCAGGAGAGGGACAGAAGGAAGGAATTCAGACTGGAAGACAAAGGAAGACCCACTTGCCTTGGCAGAAGGGGGGAAGTGGGTGTGGTTTGTTTTTTAAAGGGACAAGAAAGACCATTACATTTCCATCTCTGTTTCATAATAAAAAGACGAGAGATTGGGCACAATAGGTTAACGGAATTGGGACAGCAAATTCTCAAGCATGCTTCCTGCTTATTTGTGGGTGTCATCTTTGGGGGGAAGGGGAGACCTGGGAAAGCTGGGTAGGGGTCACATCCTGGGGTAGCTGGTCTCTCTGCTTCTGTCTGGTGTTTGTGGTAGGGAAATGTCTGGTGTCTCTTGCACCTATTTAAGGTATTGGCAGAACAGAGGACAAAGTAAAGTTTAGGAAAAAAATTTTTTAGGACCAGAGAACTGAGAGGGATGTATCTGACTTGTTAAAGTGGATCCTTTAATTCAGCTCCCTGGAACTCACAAGAATTTTTTGGGTTTGTGAAGACAGAAGTTTTAAACAGCAGCAGAATGACTGTGACAGATGTTTTTGCATAATAAAAAGTGCTTTTAAGGCTATGAAAGGCAATGAGAGAGAGAAATTTGATAGCGTGCACTTGTCTTCACACCTTTATAACTTACATGTACATGTCTTAATAATGTGTATTTGCATTTTGCTGAAATTTGTTTGGTAAGGTTGTCCTTTTAAACAGACAAAACCTCTCAGCTGTCAAACTTCATCAGAGATCTTTAAGAAGGATAAAATTTTACTTGAGTTATTGATTAAAAAACAACGGAGAACTTACTTGGTTGGCACCTAGAGCCCTTCCTCAGGGTCCTCCATGGTCACTAAAGGTCGTATTTTTCTTTTGCTGTTTAGCACAGGGCCTGCCAGGCCATTGCATACAGGACATTTTCAGAGTTGACTAATATTTTGATTTCATGCTTGTCAGTACTGAGAAGCTGCACATAATAGATGTATTTAAATAATAAGATACAGATAATTTTTTTCTCACTCTGTTTATGGACATCCACTGGGATTTTTTTGCTAGAAATGAGTAGGGTTAAGAAATAAATAAAACATAGCACTTCCTTTCATTTACATACAAGATGTACACATGAATTCAGACAAGGTAACATATGCTAAGCATCACATACAAGGAGACAAATGAGAAAAATGAGGAGATGAAAGTTTTAAACATGGGAGAAGAAAAGATGAGAGCCATTTCACTGCCCTTGGATTTCAAGACTCAGCTTGCAAAATTAGGAAGGAAAAAAAAAACACCTCAAGATCATTTTTGGTGTTGCACATAAAACAATTGCCAAACTACTCAGTAAATGACGAACGCTAACTGAACCAGGGGATGTGCCTTGGGAACTGTCTGCCAAGACCTACTGCTTGCACTAGGGCCAGTGGGATTTATGAAGAAGAGAGTGGCTTGTCAAGTCTCAAGTGTCAAATGCACGTGTGTGATCAGGTTTTCCTTACAGAAAGCTACAGCCTTGTAAAATCAACCTGGTTGCTTGTACCCGTGGCTCTAAAATCATCACCTGTGGAACCTTTCTTACCTCTCCCTGGAAGGGTAATTTGTTAACTCTCAGAGGTCAGATGCAATTCTATGTTCCTACCTAACTCTTGCAGCCCTGGTGAATTCTGATGTGTCAATTTTCTGATACTTTGTCTTGATCATTTTCCAAATGCCTTTCAATTGTTTTGCAAGAAGACAAATGGAATTCATCAAAGGTTGCTAATGTAATGCATGGAAAGGAGAGAAACGGCATGCCTGGATTGTGAGTTTACTTGCAAAGAAAATGGAAGGGCTAAAAACCAAAGAGCAAACTCTGTGAAACTCATGAATAATAAGGTGGCTCAGGGCCGTGGGAAGCAGCCTCTTGTGTGAACACACATCTGGTAACCCAAGAGATAGTATTAAGGTGGTCCTTCAGGAGGCAAATGGCTGCAGCAGATACCTTTGCTTCCCTGTAGTGACAGGCAAGGTAAATGCTGTCTGTAACACTGTAATACTTTTAGCCAAACGACAGTATCACAGAGAAAGCCTGCACTACCCATTTTCGTCAGGAACAACTACTTAAGCTAGATAAGCACCATGCTGATATTGCATGATATTTTGATCATATTCTGACAAAAAGACTTGCTTAGAGTCAGTGGGCAGAGCTAGCCACTAGCCGACCAAAATTAACCATAGAGGTTTTGGAGGACTGAGGAAGTAGTAAGGCAGGTCTTAGAGAGGATCTCCACCCTTTTGGATTAAGGAACTGAAGGGAGAGGTAGTTGGTGTGTGCTGTGAATATGTTTTATTACCATTGGTTAATAAAGAAGCTGCTTTCGACCAGTGGCTTAACAGAATAAAGCTAGGCAGGAAAACTAAACTGAATGCTGGGAGAAAGTAGGCAGGGTCAGGAAGAAGCCATATAACCCTGCTGGAGACAGACATGCTAAAACTTTGCCGGTAGGCCATAACCTCCTGGTGATGCACAGACTAATGGAGACAGGTTAGTTTAGGGTGTAAGAGTTAGCCAATAAAAAGCTAATAGGTCAAACAGTATTGCAATTAATACAGATTTCTGTGCGATTATTTCTGGAGTCTGAGTGGCTGGGTAATGAACTAACTGCTTGCCCAAGAGGAGGTGATAATGGCTTCTCTGATTCTCTGATGATTCAGGTTTATTTATTTATTATGTGTACAGCATTCTGCCCACATGTACACTTGCAGGCCAGAAGAGAGAGCCAGGTCTTATTAGAGATGGTTGTGAGCCAGCATGTGGGTGCTGGGAATTGAACTCAGGACCTCTGGAAGAACAGCCTATGCGCTTAACCACTGAGCCATGTCTCCAGCCTGATGATTCAGGTTCTTAGCCTGATACCAGGCTCCCAAATTTTTATTGATAGAGAATAATTAGATAAACGCATCATGCTGCTATTTACCAACATTTGTGTAGAATAAGACCTACATCCGTACACCTACCATGCTGGGGAGGGAACCTACGGCATTGGGCAAGCTTGTTAGCTTCTCTACCTCTGTACTATGGTCTAATATTTTCCTAAAATAGAACTGTTACATTGTAACAAAGTAGAAAAGGGATTATTCCTTCACCACTTTAATTCCACTCTCTTGTCTATAGTAACTGGAAAATGTTTTAATCTTGGCTCTTAGGAATGGGGGTGAGAATGAAATCCTGACAGGGAGTGTTGACTGATCCCCATGATGTAGCTGCTCCCCTCATCACTGATGTCATATTATCAACCAGATCACCAAATGAGGAAGTCATACAAATGGCAATGTTCTAGGTGTCACACACCATATTGAGTGACATGAGTCTACAAGTAACACTTGACCTTATACTAGACTCATAATATCCCTTATGATCGAGTTCTGGCTTGGCAAGGTATTGCATTCAACCAAGATAAATGAGTTACTATGATATCATCAGAGCCAGTACTGAATTTTTTACGTGTGTTTCCTGTCCAAGTAGACCATAACAGTGTGATTGATGCTAAAAAATAAAACTGACTTCTCTGCCTATATTCACACATGACTCTGTGCTTTCCTGACAAGTCACAGAATTAAATGCTTTGTGGAGCCTCTTTTGGTAAATGATTGTAATTCCTTAGTGTCATTTGAATCCCCAGGGGCATGCTGGGATGGCTATAACATAACGTAGCAGGGCATCCCTTTGGTAATATTTCCATCAAACAATTTTTGTTGAGACTCTTAAAATGATTTCATTTCCTTTCCTCTGGATAATCTGCCTGTGGAGTACAGAAGGTCTACAAACTGGAATGAGAAGACAAGTCAGATAAAAAAGAGCAAATAAAAACCAATGATTTCTAGGGCTCAGTGAAATGGCTCAGTGGTTAAAGATGCTGGCCACCTGAGGACGCAATCCTGATGACCGGAGTTCAATCTCTAGAACCCACAGAGAAGTGGAAGGAAAGAATGAACTCCACACAGTTTTTCTCTGACCTCTGTATACTGGAGGGTGGCATGCACACTCACAGATCACACACACACACACACACACACACACACAATTAAACTTTAAAAAATGATTTCTAAATGAAAGCAAAGATCCAATCAGAGGAGGCTACTTAGAGACTCTGAGACATTTTATGTGGTTGCCAGGCATACAGTCTTTCTTATCTTTGTTGCCTTTTCCTTTGACCCATAGCAATCTTATCCTGTGAGCTCTTCCCAGGAAATGGACATGTAATCCATCACTCTGTGCTGTCAGTGTAATGTAAGACATCTCGTGATATTCATCACAGAATTCCATGCAATCTTCCACCTTGTCCTCTTCCTCCTCCGCTCTTCATTCTCCCTTGGGAACCGGATGAACTACAGATTCTATCTGTGCAGGGGCCATGATGCCTGCAGCTATTGAAAATGGATGTATTGCTCTCCACAATGCCTACCAGCAGAGAACTTAGCTTCCTGCATGGTTTTGGCTTGTTAGCTCTCTGAAACAAGTGTTTCCTCCGGTTTCTTGACTAAGAGCCCACGAGGGACAGAGTGAGACAAAGAAAGCCAACGCTTTGCCCGTGCATATCCATTTGAGGGAAATGAGGTGGTGCAGGCAGAGGCAGGAATCTGTGACCAGGACAGCAAGGTGCTGGTGACACTTCTTAAGGAGCTCCGTGTCCTTGTACAAGGATGATGTCCTTATGTTCTTTGCTTCTTGATTACATTCGAGGCAGTGGAACTCATAATCCAGGATTGCATATAAACATTTGTGGAAGTATTGAAATGTAATAGACTGTCTCCCCGCTAGTCACAGACTGTACCTTGTTTTATTGCAGCCCAGAGAAAGGACTAGGATCTTTCCTTCCAAAAGCACTTAAGGTGACGCTCACCACCCCCTGCCCCCACCACCACCATAACAAGTAGAGAGCTTTTGCAGCTGGACAGAAGGTTCCGCTAGTAAGGGCACTTTCTGCCTAAGCACGGGAGACCTAAGTTCAGATCTCCAGAATCCACATTTAGAAAATGAAAAACAGCTGAACACAGCCGGGAATACACCTATAACTCTGGCACTGTGACGGACCAAGACAAGAGGTTCTATGACCCTTGCTGGTGCTGGCAGTGCTCCAGGTTCAGTGAGAGATCCTACACCAAAGGTCCAAGCAGGACCCTGGCATCCTCCTCTAGCTCTGGTGCGCGTACATAGTCATGTTCACATATACACACATACGCACACACACACACACACACATGCACACATGAGGTGGGGGGTGGGGAGTGGGAGGGACAGATGGAGGGAGAGAGTGAAAACACAAAAACCTTAAGATTATCCCAGAGGAGAGTATTCTCTAGATTTTCCTTAGCAATACTGTCCAGAGCCTTAACCCCTCATGATGCTTTTGAGTCCTGAAACAGAAAACTTCATGATAAAAGTGTATTTCATGGATAAATGGAACCAGTCCTTGGACTATGACATGGGGATATTTTCTCTTCTATTTTGTGCTTGACAGGCACAGGGAAAGGAGATACTGCCAACTAAGATCTCTAAATGATGGTGGTCACCTGAATCTAATTAATTAACACTTGAGATTACATTTGTTCTTTGGATCTGGTTTTTGAAAAGTTAAAAATATTTGCTAATTATAAATCACTGATTTTCCTCCCTCCTTCTCTTCCCTTTCTTCTCTTCTTTGAGACAGAGTTTCCCTTTACAGCCCAGGCTGGCCTAGAACTCTATGTAACTCAGGTTGGCCTTGAACTCATGGCTGTCTTACTTGAGCCTTTCAGGTGCTAGGATTTCATGTTTAGCTACCATGCCCCACAGCCTGATTGTTTCCTGGCCCTACCCATGTTAGCCTTTGCTCATTATCCATGTGCACCTGCTCCTTGCCTTGTCATTTCTCATTTCATAATGGCCAAGGAAACGGATGGATCAATAAAAATGACTGTGCCTTTGTAACGAAGACCAAGTAATTTGATCAAGGAAATGAGTGCTTTCCCCACCTAGACGAGGGAAAAGCCATAGCAGGATGGAGACAGAAGTGTCAATAAAATTGTGGGGATTTCCAAGCTAATGGGGTTAGCTGGAGATTTTGTTCTGTGGCGCACTGTGGTATCAGTTATTCCTATGTACTTTGCCCAATAATTGCTGCATTATAATTGGGAGGATGGGAGTTTCTAGACTGTCTTTTAGAGCTATTCAGCCATGCATTGCGGAGACACCAGCAGCAGAAAAATGCGAAGTGCTGCTAACTCAGGCCAGTTTGAATAGGCTCTCATTCATGGCTATGACTACAACACAGCCTGTCCTGCACTTCAGTCAAACCCGTTCTCTTCTTGTTCCTGGAATGTGTTGCCCGATTTCTTTCTTAACCTTAACACCTGCTGTGCCAGAGGCAGAGCACAGTGCCTTGGATGTTCTTCACACCCTGAATGGCAGAGTGAGAATTGAACTGAGCCTCTGCCAAGTCGCAGAGGAATGATTAGAACCCCGTGGAGACCACAGAACACAGATACTCGTGGGTACTAGAAATAGGCACTTGATAGTTAAACCATTTTTCTGTGACCACTTAAGGTGACAGTCCCAATAGTACATTTTAGGATATATGTGCCTGTCCAGGGCTAAAGTGTGGTCATTAGATTCTCTTGTACAAACTGTATGACCCTGGGAAAAGTGGCTCTCACGGTCTGACAAAGTAGAGGACTGACCTCAGCAGTTCCCCCGACATACAAAAGTCAAGGCGAGCCTGGAATGACTGGAAGCAAACTATCAGAGGAGAGGAAAACACAAACACCTTTGGGCAGGGGTGTTACTTGGGCTTTTAAAAAAGTATCAGGTGGTGTAAGGCTCTTGACATGCCTGTCCTACTTAGCTTTGCGTGCCAACTTGAGATAGCCTAGAGTTACCCAAGAAGGGAATCCCACTTGAGGGAGGGCCCGGATTAGATTTGCCACAAATATAGGTATATTTGTGGGAACTGTTTCGATACTTAATTGGTTTAGGAGGGTCTGCCCACTGTGGGCAGTGCCATTCTCTGGGCAGGTGGTCTTGGGTTGTATAAGAAAGCCACCTAAGCATGTGCCGGAGAGTGAGTAGCAAGCCAGCAAGCAGCTATGTTCCTTTATAGCCTCTGTTGTGCTTCCTTGACTGTGAGTTCCTTCGTCAGAGATAATCCTGGATGGAATGGCAAGAAGGTCCAACTCCAAGTTCCTGCCTAAGTCCCTGCCCTGACTTCAGTCAATGGTGTGTTGTAGCCTGTGAACTGAAGCAAACCCACCTTTCCCCTAAGTTGCTTTGGGTCAGTGCTTTTTCACAGCGGCAGAAAGGAGACAAGGACAGCGCCTGATCTGGACCAAGGATGTGAAGTTTTTAAGAAAGTGTAGGCATGGATACAGCATTACTACAGCTTATCGACATAGCCAATCATGTTGAAGAGATAGGGAGGCAGGTCTATTCAATACGTTTGATCTGTGGTACCCTTCCGGAGTGAATGCTGATTGCTTTCTCATGTATCAGATGAGCTGTCTGCCTTTGACACTGTAGGACAGGCTAGTGTGGATGTCACTGACATCTTCACAGTATCTCTCTCAACATGTTTAGAGCTAAGCAATTCTGGCAGAAGGTAAAAGAACTCAGTAGTGTATTCCAATAAAAGTTGAGAACACAAACAGGTACACTACAGGGGGAGACACTGAAGGGAACTGGACCAGACCAGGTTAAAATGCTCTTGTGAAGGCTGCTCTATCAGTGCCCCAGGAAGTCTCTTCTCCTTGCAGACAGCTGCACATGGTGGCTTAGTGATAAACTCTCCCTGTGCTGAATTAATGACATAAAAATGTAGCACTGTTTTGGATAAATAAAGTAATATTAAGACTGGGTAGGGATTAATTCTTACAGTCTGTGGTCAAGGCCAGTAGATAGCTGAGGGGCAGTGCCTGCACAAACTTCTGTCAGATTTGTACAGTGAGCAAGGAAACAATTTGAGATAGTCTTTGCCAGTTGGGGGCCACTCTCAATTAAGTGGTGGCATTGTGCAAAAGGAACATATTCAGCATGGGGCGTTGGGGTCATGTCCTGCCAGTCATAAAGTGTATGTGTGTGTGGGGGGTTAATATCAGGGGTCTTCCTCTATACCTTTCCACCTTATTTTTTGGGTCAGGGTCTTTCGCTTATTCAATTGGCTGGGCTCGTCATGTCCTAAGAAGCCTCAAGATCCACTTGTCTGACACCCCCAGAGCTGATGTTAGGCTTACTGCCACTCCAGGCTTCTGCATTGCATCTGAAATCAGTTTCTCATGCTTGCATAGTAAGCACTTTCCCTACTGACCCATCTCTCAAGGTCCCCACTCACAGTCTTTGGAAGACCTTGATGCTTTGTGCTGCATATACCCTTTTCTGTCTCCTTGCCCACTCACTTCCCTTTCCCTTATTTCTCCTCATTTCCTTTCTCTCTTATTTTCTCTCCCTTTGGTGAATCTCTGAGATGTGCAGAAGCCTGTTCTGCTATGGTAAACTTTAAATTCCAATCTCTGCTTTAGGAAGTGTAATCTCTTTAGAGAGATAGCTGACAGAAGTAGTCTAATGACACCCAATGTCAAGAGATAAATTAAGGATTCAGAACTTCTTAGAGGATAATTTCAAAAACTCCAAAGGTGGGGACTAGCTTTTGCCCCACCCCTTCCAAGTGTGACCCTTAGAGAATTCCTTGCACCATTCTCTCCATCTCAGAGTTTGCTTCCTGGGGAACTCAAGTTGTAAAATTGCTCATCCTATATCAGACCTGCAGGGGTCACAAGCAGCACCTAACAGAGGTCAGGGTAAATGGAGGTTCCTCCCTCGCCCACTGCATATTCCTAAGCCTGATTCTGACTCTAAAGTGGGGGGTGGTGGTGGAGGATGTTTCAATTGCATGTGATTCTTGGATTAATTTTTTTGAAAAATTTAAAAAGTGCTGTCATTTCTGCACACAGAACAATCCAGTTGCCCTCTGTGTGATCACTGGAAGAGAAAGGTAATCTTCAGCATCACCCAGCTACAGCCCCTGCAATCTACAACAGCAACTTGACTGCAAGATATACTGGTGAAGGAGTGGCACATATGTTATGGGATTAACCAAACACTTTAAAAATTAGATTAAAGATTAAAGGCCTGTTCTAAGAGATGAACCACTACCAGGCATACTGCTGAAGAACCTGAGACTAGACAAGTCATGAAATTAGAGGAAATTTTACTATTATTCTGTTAAAGGAACAAAGAAATAAAATGGCTCCAAATGATATAACAGCTGTACTCCTAGATCAGTGCCTTACTCAACTTCCAACAGAGAAGCTATTTCCCCAGTAAATGAGAATGAACCCAGAGCCCACAAATGGACAGAGTATAGAGACGGAGAGACTTTGGAACACTCAAACCTTAAAAGAATATTTACATCAACACCTTACCCTCAAGGTTCAGACATTTATGTTAAAGAGTAGGCAGAGATTATAAGAGCCAGAGATGATGGCAACTCCAAGGAAATGGTGTCTTATAGGCTCAACAGTACTGATGCACATATAAACTCACAGAGATTGTGGGTAGCGTGGACAAAACCTGCATAGATTTAAGACAGATGGTGTCCCAGCACTGAGTTGTAGACAGAAGTTTCTGTCCCACTTGATCCTGCAGCCTTTTAGTCACAAAGAAACACACAGAGGGGGC